>NW_026083047.1:0-192875 GCF_020184175.1 Aphis gossypii
TATAATAACTGTGGTATACCGGTATTTCAGTATACGCGGTATAACCAACTAGGTAAGTTTTACCCTCGTATTCACTAGTTAATGACACTCTCTAAAATAAATTAGAATGGCACTGTTAACTAGTGAGGTACGATGGTGTGCGCTTGTCGATTCTTCGCTCCTTTATAGTGGAAACGACTCGAAAATTACATATGTCCGTGGTACGTATATCCGGCACTGTTTCCTATATAAAGGTAGGAACGCAAGGAAGACTTAAATGATATTCAACTCGGGTTGTCCTGGTCGGAAACACTTTTTATTAAACTTTCAAAAAAAACACAAAATAAACAATCAAAAATACTATTCGTTTAGCCCGTACTATAACCGCCGCTTCACACGTACGATCGTCGTACCTACACTCGCCGACTCACTCAGCGACAGCGGGACTCCCCCTGCCCGTGCGTACGGCGGTCTTATATACGAAATTTTCTTGTTGCCTCAGCACATTTTGCTTCACCGGCCTCTCCCGTGGTTTATTTAAAAATATTCTTTTATACATATTAAGTAATAATTTTGGACGACTGTCTACAATATACGACATAACCATTGATCGTCTGTTTTTAGGTAAGCTATTTCGTTAGTATTTTTATTTTGTTTAATTAACTGTTTTATATTATTAAATTTGTTTTTAAATTTTAACGCTATTCCCTGGGACATCGTGAGACAAATGCTGACGCAGTGGCCTATTGCCCAAGTTTTGTCTAGTGGACAAATATCTCCGGTTATTCTCTCCGGCTTCTTCTCTATATTTTCCTGGTACTCTTTCTCGACTATTGTCTCTGCTGTATTGCCGGTATTTTGAGTACCGTTTTTCTTCGTTGTTGTTCTTATTACGCTGTTTATAATTTCCTCTTATTTCCCTGTCTTTATCATTTCTGTGTTTATACGTTATAAAATCTCTGTCATAACTTCTATCTCTACTACTTTCCCTAGAACTATCATAATTGTTCTTTCTTTCTCTTGAATATGATCTGTCTCTATTGTAATTGTTGTCTTTGCTATTATCTCTAGAATATCTATTATACAATCTAGTGGGGTAAGGACTATTATCTCTTTTATTATAATTTCTCTCTTCGCTATCATTTCTCCTATACGGGTATGGACTGTTATTTCGGTGCTCACGTTATCATTGTAGAAGTCTCTTTTCCTATTGTAATTTCGTCCTCTGTTTTCATTGTAATCACGATTATTATTTTTTTGTTCATTTTTGTCATCAAAATATACCGATCTTTTTCCTAATAAATTTATTTTTTGTATTTCGTTACTTAATTTGTTTATATTTATTTTATTCTCTCGATCTCTAGAAAACTGTCCTTTATTTGCCTTCTCAATTCATTATTCTCTATTTCTATATCTTTTGTTTTTAGGTTTAATTGTAATACTTGTTCATTTAGAATTTCTGTATATTCACTCATATCACTTTTTTTTTTTTTTTTATCCTAAACTGCATCAGTTCATATTTTTTTTAAATTTTCTTTTAATTTTTTTAAGCTATTATTGTCTTGCATTGAAATATATTGTAAAATGTTATCCTTTCAACCTTTTAAAATATATCCACAAATATCTTTTTCACTCATGTGGTTATTTACCTGCATACATAAACTTTCTATTTCAGCTAAGAAACTTGTGGTAGATTCCTTTTCTCCTTGTCTACGTTTTTCTAGTTTCATTTGCAATATAGTGTCATGTCCTATGGGTTGAAATTCATTTAAAAAAAATGTCCTCTAATTCTTTCCATGACCAATTATCTTTTTGGTCTTCAAGATTTTCTAAAAAGGTATTGTCTGTGCCTTTTACAAAAATTGAAAAATATTTTAGTTTATCATTTTCATTCCATTCATTAATGTCACTAATCTTATTATATTGCTTAAAAAATTTCCTAACGTCCTCGGTCCCAGTGAAATTATCAAGTTTAATCATTAGAGTTTTTTTATTCATTCTTCTTTTGCTCGGTGCAATTGGTGTGGGTAGAATAGAATTAGTGTTTAAATTAGGATTAGCTTGATTATTAGTTGAGTTATTTTTGTTGAGCCCTATTTCCTGATATATGTGTTTTAAGTTTTCGGGAGAATTAATAGAATCCTCAAGATGTATTAAGGTATTTTGGTATAATTGGGTGCTTTGATCTTGAGAGTTATTACCAGATGTGTTTGAATTTTCTAAGATTTTTCCAACTCTATTTGAAAAAGAATTTAAACTATTGTTTAAGTTGTCGTATAGAGCTAATGATGTTGAGTAAGTAGCTGGTGAGCTTTTATTGTTGTCTATTTGATCGGGACTTGAATCGGATAGCTCAGCGTCTTTAAGTAAATTTTTTAAATACATTTTATTAGTGATCGAATTGTTAAGAATTATATTACGTTTTTCAACGTCTAATGAATCATCCACTTCTTCCAAAGTTATAGCTCCTCTTAAATATCTACTTAGTCTAGCTCTTAATTCGGTAGTAGTTCCAGTAGATTTTAGATTTTTATTTTCGCAATATTGAATAAAAAATGGTTTTTTGAGAGTATAGATATCTGTTGCCGTATTTATCGTAATAGAAAGATCCGATCCAGGGTCTTTAAGTTGATTCATTAAACTGTAAATTTGAAAACTTAGTTTAAATAATCCTATATCTATACCTGGTCATATAAAATGTGTTAACTTTAATTAATTACTTTTAACTAAAATTATAACATTTTTGAAATTCCAAAATATTGAGTTAGTAAAATATATTGTTAGAAAAATTTATTTGGAGTGTTTATACAGCCAATTTATACTACTAGATTAATTATATTAAATTATAAACTAATTAAATAATTACTACCCTTACTAAAAATTAAAATATAATTAATTAACGCTAATAATAAATCAAAAAAAAAAGCGGGCAAGTGGGTACCGTTCTGCTGTACATTAGGGGATGGGGTGGATCTCGGACTAGGGTAGGTTAAATTTGAATGCAATGATAGGTATCATTGTATACAAAAACGATTCTGAACGAAGATGATTTGTCAGCCTAGGATATAATTTCCAATGGTTGGTGAAAAAGGTGGTTTATGTTTATGGCCTGAATACACCAAAATTTAAGTTCTTTTATAATTATTGTAAGCTAAACTTATGAAAAATCTTGTATTAAATTTTCAACTCTTAGCTACCTATACAAACATTTTTATGAATTATACCTACAAAATAATTTGCAAATATTCATAATTTTGACGAATTTTCGTCAAGATTTGAACTCAAAATGCTTATAAAAAAAAATTGTGCCTATGTATTCTTATAATTTTTTAATCACTATGAGAATAACATATGAGGAACTTTGTATAAAATTTTCAAGTATTTTGATAGGGTCAAAAAAATTTTATCGACATTTCAAAAAAAAATTTTTAGAAAAATTGAAAATTTCAGTTGTCTATAAATAGCTCAAAAAAACTCAAAATATTTTGAAAACTAAATAATGTAAGGAAAATGCCAATCTAAATAACTGGTAACATTTTCAAGTATCTACTACTTATACTTTTTGAATAATAACAAATATCAAAAATCGTTTGAGGCTAAACCGTTATTTAACGCGGTTTTGTAAAAATTTAAATTTCAAACACTCATAAAAATCTTTTGTCTGAATCCGGTAGAGTTTTTTTTAAAGATATTCGAAGAAAAGTTTATGGAGAATCTTGTACCAAATTTTCAAAATTAGTTATAAAAGAAAAAATTGTTACGATTTTCCAACCACAAAATTACTTGCAAATTTAAGCTATTTTGACATATTCGTATAAATTCGAACTTTAAGTACTTATAAAAAAAAATTGTGACTTACGATTTCGGATTTTTTTTTATCACTTTAAGAACAACTTATAAGAAACCTTGTATTAAATTTTCAAGATTTTCTGGTCAGCCAAAAAATTTTTATCGTTATTTAAAAAAAAAAAATAATTAGAAAAATTGAAAATTTCAATTGTCTATAAATATTTCAAAAAAAGTTTGAAAATTAACTGTATATGGAGAACGCTAATATAAACATTTTGTGAAAAATTCAAGTATTTACATCGATTAGTTTTCGAGTTAGAGCAAAATAAAAAAATCGATTTTGACGAAAACTGGTTTTGCGTAAAAATTCTCGTTTTTCCGTCATTTTTTTTTTTTGTTTTTCTCGAATTTTTTGAAAACTGTTGGAAAATGTTAACTTTTTACTTGTATATGCACCAAGGATATTCACTTTTACATCGGAAACCACCCCCATAGTTTGAAATTGGGTCATTATTTCGACTAGTTATGCTGTATACAGACAAAAAAAAAAAAAAAAAACAAAAAAACAAAAAAAAAAAACGTACATCATTGTAAAATCAATACATTCATCACTTCGTTCAGAATCTAAAAATAAATATATATATATGTTATATTGATAAACGAAAAATAAAAAATAGATCACGTATATATCAATTATAACCAAATACAAATATTCACCTCGAGTGCGTAAAACACCAAAATGATCACAATTGGTCGTAGTCTTCCTGCCGTGAGAATTCAAAAAAATGTTCAAAACGCGATATGTATGAAAGTAAAACACAAAAATGACTTGTATTTAATCTACACAAAAAAAAACAAAAACATAAAAACACAAGTGTTCAATAGAAATCCGGGTAGTGGATTACGAATGACGTTGGGCGCCACTGCAGTATGCCTATATCTCAATGGTACACAAAAAGATTAAAGAACAATTCACACTATTTTGGATTTCTTTATTATTCACACAAACAAACACACAAAAATAAGAACGTGTGCCGTCTCTCACTCGAAACCCGCACTGTCCCTATCCTATGGTGCTTACGTCCTTAAATATTATTTTACAATGTGCTGCCTCAGCTCATTTGCTTCATTGGCCTAATATTACGTAATTTAAACAAAGAAGTAACATTTTTCTATTATTATTTGTTGGCAAATGCCACATACAACAATAGTATAAATGTTGTACGTAATATATTATGTTATCAGAACGATACATATATAATGTTAAAATAACATATTATTTAAACAACTAAAAGTAACTATAAGAGAAAAAAAACAGGGCTAATTTAAACTGTTAACTTTTTCACAGAATTAAATAATAATTACATTTATATAATATCACTGAAATCCATTTCTTCAGAAGTAAATGTAAACTTGCGGGTGACGGAACTAGTGTAGATGTTTGTGTAAATTTAGCTGGAGATGTTTGTGTAATTGTAGCTGGAGATGTTTGTGGTACTGGTGTAAATGTAATATTAGTATCATGAGTTGGAAATGAGTATGGCAATGAAGGAAAATGCATGTTCATCGGATAACTTTGTGGATGATAATTATAATTATGAGTTGAAGGATCAGAAATGTAGTGATTATTTTGATATGTTGATTGTTGTTGATTAAAATATCCATAATCTGCTTTAAATAAAATATTTCATATTGAACAATACTTCTAACTTGTTGGTTGTATTTTTCTCATTTATTTCCAACAAACTGTCCAAATGATTGACTTTCATTATTTACAGATGAGGCTGATGCCACCGTTTCTAGAATTTTAAGCGCTTTATCTAGTCTACCATCTTCTTTGATATTTTTTTTTTTTTTATGGCTGTGTTAATGAACCTTGATTTTCAGAGGTAATTTGTGATTCTTTAGAATGAATTTGTAGTTCTTCAGTATGAATTTGGTTAATTTTGGTTGGATCATTATCATCGGACATCTAAAATAAATTACGGGGATTGTAAATAATGTGTGCATGAGAATTAATAAAAATGATTATGATACCACAAAATATTATTATTTATTTAAAGTAAAAATGTCAAACATGCACAATTTTACTTATTATAATATACAGTGTGTTCGCCAATTTAGGGAATTTCTCTTCCGGATTTTTTTGGAATAAATCCATTTTTTGTTTTTACAAACTGGTGGTATAGAATTACACATTTTCCGATACATATCAAATTTTTTTGAAATTTTGGTCTGCGTATGCTCAGTAAAAACTTTTTTTTTTGAATAGCAAAATCTATTTTGAACATCATATTCGGATAGGTCTATTTTTTTAAAAGCAATTTTGATGTACCTATCAATTATGGTTATAAATTCAAAATTGACTGAATAAGAGCCATGTAAATTTTAATAAATAATACATTTTTTATTATTTTAAAAATTTATAAAATCGTTTATAATTAGTTCATAATGGTTACTTTTTAAATATTTATACATTTTTTTTTTAGAAGTGCCATAAACAAGACTAACATAATATGGGTATAAAATTATAACACTACTAAAAAAAATACGTACAAATATTCAAAAGGTAACTAATAAGAATTAATTATAAATGATTTTATAAATTTTTTAAAATAATAAAAAAAATTTATTATTTATCAAAATTGACATGCTCTTATTCAGTCAATTTTGAATTTAGAACCATAGTTGATACATCAAAATTGCTTAAAAAAATAGACCTATCCGAATATGATGTTCAAAATAGATGTTATTATTTTAAAAAAAGTTTTTACTGAGCATGGTAGAAAAATAGATAGCAGATCAAAATATAAAAAAATTTTGAAATATATCAAAAAATGTGTATTAATATACCACCAGTTTATAAAAAAAATTCCAGCCGAGAAATTCAGTGTTCTCTAAATTGGTGAGCACCCTGTATATAATATATTAATAATAATCAATTTTAAAATGTTAACTTAAATTAATTAGGTAGTTTAATAAATATTTTTTTAACATAATGAAAAAATAAATCAATTATAATTTATGCTGAATAATATACACAAAGTAATTAAAATTAATTAAACAAATGATTACTATGAAATATGATTGTTTAAATATTTATTTGTATTATTATATTATAATAATCGTATTATTTTATATACAACTTCAGGTACTTAATACACCAAAAAAAATGGTTGGAAATTGCAAATGATTTTGAAAGGAAGTGGAACTTTCCACACACAATGGGTTCTATGGATGGAAAACATGTGGTAATCCAAGCTCCTATCAATACTAGGAGTGAATATATTAACTATAAATCTTCATACAGTATTGTCTTATTTGCTGTTGTTGATGCGAACTATAATTTCATATTCGTCGATGCAGGTTGCCAAGGAAGAATTTCAGATGCAGGTGTATTTCAGGATTGTCAACTTAATAAAAGATTAAAATCGAATTCACTAGATTTACCATTATTAGCTCCACTACCAGGTAGACATAAAAAAATACCATATTTTTTTATTGGAGATGGAGCATTTTCTTTACAGAAAATATAATGAAACCTTTTCCTGACTTACATTCTAAAGGCACGCCGCAACGAATATATAATTATAGACTTTCTCGAGCACGTCGGGTAGTGGAAAATGTTTTCGTTATTATTTAATCTGTATTTAGAGTTCTCCGAAAACCTCTATTATTAAATCCAGAAAAATCACAACTAGTTGTTACGACTATAGCACATCTCCATAATTTTTTAAGAAGAAATAATAATTCAGCCGCTATTTATACCCCAAATGGAATATTCGATTCTGAAGTAAATGGAAATTTCATTGAAGGAACATGGAGGAACACTAATAATGAAAAAATACAATACATTAGACCAATAAAGAGAGTAACTCGTAAATCTACTTTAAATTTGATGGAAATACGAAAAGAAGTAATGCACTACTGTAGTAATGAAGGTTATGTTAGTTGGCAAGAAGAATATGCATAATTTAAATAGGTATTTTAAAAATATTTTAAATACTCGTATTAAAAAATAATGTTATCATCAGTAGTTATATTTATCACTTTAGTTTAATATGTTATTATTATTTTTTTAATTAGCTGATAATAAACACGAAATAAAAACATTCCAATATTTTTAAAATTACTTATAAGTTATAACCATATAAAAATTTCTAAATTTACCGTGCATCTTCTTTGTCGAGGAGTATCTTTGTTTTTTAAAAATTCTAGACTTTCAAATGCAAACTATGATGACTTATACACATCTTCGGCACCTTATGAGTGAACAAAATTTTATAATTAACTATAATTTAGTTTACCTGAACCGGTTCCTATACTTTTACGTATTTTCATTTTTTCTCTTCTATACGCAGCAAGTATTGTCACAATTTTAGTTTTACAGTCATTTGCAGTGATTGCAGTTGAAGTATGATCGGACAATTCACTTGCGATTTCATTCCAAGCATCATTTTCAAAATCTTATTTAAATTATTTTTGTTCGTAGGGCTCCATTTTATTTCCTTACTACGATAAACTTCAATAAGTTTTAATACATTTTCATTTGTCCAATTTACCATAGTTACAAAATGTATTTAAACGATAGGTATTAAAGGACTATGGTTTGTCTTAGGAGGTTAATCGTCAACTAAATGAATGTTGTTATTATGATAAAATGGAAAATAAAATGTACGCTGCAATTTGGTGGTTATTTATAAATATTAGTATGCATAACATTATAACAATAATATCATACTAGTATAAATAATTATTTCGACAATCGAATATCGATATTATATAGGCATATATTTTATTAATTTTTGATTCAAAATAATGTATGTTTGTATGCTATATTCGTAAGGTGTTACATGATTATGTTCGTAATTTCGTCCATACATATTGTAACGTGAACGAGTATCACCCTTTGATGTTTCGCCAAAATACCGACAATCGGCGGATCGGTGATTTGTTGCACTCTTATGTCACACGAACATTGTTACGTGTTACATGTTCACTGTTTTGTTACGCTAGTGTGTACGCGCCTTTAGAATCCTAGGTTTACTTAAATTTGTTTTTTCTAACCGTAAGTTGTGTTGCTGCTGAGCACTTTAATTTGGTACTATGTCCATGATTCAGTTGGATTTCCACAAGCCAATTTACCGGAAGAACACTAAATTCCTTGGTGTCGGTAAACTTCACCACTACCCATTTCATTGATCGATTCTGGAATACCATTGTAATAATTTTAAATTTGTAAATTGTAAATTTGTGATGTATTTTTGTAAGACAAAGACAACGCATATGTGTGTACCATCCTTTTGGCCAGAGGCGTGCCTGTTAGTTGTTACCCACGAAATATGCTATGATATGGAATGAAATACAACTTACCTTTTTATATAAATTTTCCATATGGTTCTAAGATAAAATAGTTAAAATAACAGCTTAATAATCAATAACTACTATTTAAAAAATGATGATCGTTTGTCGGTTGATCTAAATGCGATCGGTAATAAAATATTATTATAATTGAGCGTGAACGGACAGTTTCGCAATGAGACAATGGAGTGGATATCTAGTAGTCAAAAGATACGCTGCTGGTCATCGATAACATTGTAGTAACCCGTCGCTCTCACCGCTGGGTTTGTACACGCTTCTTTTATGACGAGTGCACGTTCGCTGCTATTTGGAGTGGAAGAGGTTGAAAAGATATATATAATAAATATTAAGACTTTATTGATTTATAAACGTTAAGTTACAACTGTTTTTTGAACCGTATCAAATTAATTAATATATTTATTATAATTAGAAGTTTTTCGACGGAATAGAACTCTACGGAGAGTAAGTGTTGTGAGAACGTCTCCCTAGAGGCTTCGGGTAAGCATGGGTGAGACGTTGTGTGTAAGACTTGTAAGACTTCTCTGATCAGAGCTTGTGAATGGCTCCTATTTATATGGAGACATGCCCTGATTAGGATAGGATGATTGCCGTTATAGAAAACTGCTACAATAATCTAAATCGGTGTTTACCAATGAGAAGGCCCGATTAGTGGCCTATTCCGGTGGCGTGATGTTGTGTTTGACCTTTTTCACTATAGGCTTTCCGTACCTACGTCAGCTTACTACACTAATATAATTTATATTTCTGAACTCTGCAAAGTATATTAATCTAAAGTAAATTTATGATGAATAAAAGTGTAAAAAGTAATTTATTGTTTTGAAAACTATTATAATAAATGTTTAATCCATCCAATATAAAATCAATTGTTATCATAATAACAATATATATAATAAAATGTATTAATATAAATATATTTATAATGTGATACAATTTATTTGTATGTTTGTATGTAGATTATACTTTATAAACATTTTATATACTAAATTATTAACCTAAGATATTTATTGTAGATACTTGTATAATAATATTATAGATAATTTCAAATCGTAAAATAATTTTTATTGATAAGTATAATTGAGAATTATATGATACTAATTTATTGTTATTAATATATTTATCAAGGATATCCCTACTTTAAAAATGTTGAACTTGTAAGGTGCCACGTACAAGCAATGGAATGATGTAGTATCGAATGGAATATTTGTAAAAAATGAAGACTTTTGAATTATTTCTTAGTGTTTTATTTCGACAAAAATATTCTACGTCCAAATGACAAAATTATTGAACTGGGTGACGTGAAGGTGCTCGCTCTAACTCTGGTGGATCACGTCTGAAATGTGCCTAATCTTGGCCCCCTTATATATCATCCACGGACTCCCGCGGTACCTTTAGGTCCCTGATGGTCAGCGTCACCTGCATCCGCTTCTTCCCACGCTTTGCGTTATCTGAGCGACGCTGTGCGTCAATAATACATCTATAATATTCTACCGAGTGGGTAATTACGTACCTAGTATGTTCTACCGGGTGGTGATGTATTCATTACATGCCTCCGGCAGCAATCATATAAATCATATAGTTGTTATATTCTAGCGGGTAGAAAGCATACGGGCGATGATACTGTTGATTGGTTTTTTACCTTTCGTTTTAGGTCCCAATTTATTATACCCGATCATTGCTTGCTTGGCTGCTCACCCTTAGCATAATTATAGGGATGTTTGTTATGCCCCTATGGTTATTGTTGGCTACAGTATGTAGTAATTTATATATTATATTTAATATAAGTATCAGAGCACGTTGCAGACTCAAAATATCAACTGATGACTTGGCATTATTTGATAGCAGTAACAGTCAATTATGACCAATTTTGGGCTGTTTAGCTGGGAGCTCACACATATTTGTTATAGGTGTTTATCATGGTCTTACTAAACCAAACGATTCAAATATTTTTTTTTCAAGATTTTGTGAATGAAATGATAAATATTGTTAACAATTGATTTTTATTTAATGATGTATTATATAAAGTTTATGTCCATAGCATTATTTGTGATACTCCGGCAA
The DNA here is from genome assembly GCF_020184175.1 of Aphis gossypii. Lineage (NCBI taxonomy): Eukaryota > Metazoa > Arthropoda > Insecta > Hemiptera > Aphididae > Aphis > Aphis gossypii. The sequence continues at coordinate 11,209 of NW_026083047.1, forward strand.
AATCTTTTCTTCTCAAAATAAATGGCCACACAGGTTATTTTAGTTGTACCAATTGTACTCAAGAAGGTGAATTTCTAAATGGTCGTATATGTTTTCCAGAAATAAAAATAATATTTTAAGAACCGATGAGGCATTCATACGTTAGGTTAGGTATATGAGTACGAAGAATTTCATCAAAGACAATCAATTTTACTAAATATTCAAAATTTTAAACAACCTATTACTAGAGTATGTTTGGATTATATGCATTTAATATGCATCGGTGTTCTTAAGAAGATAATAAAATTGTGGCTAGAAGGCAAACCAAATTACAGATTTGTAAGTTTACCTCATGCTAAAATATTGTCGTTGACTTCAAAATTATAAAATATCATATTACTAAAGACTTAGCTCAAAGATCCCAAAGTATTGAATTTATTGAGAAATGGAAAGCCACAGAATTAAGGCAGTTTCTGTTATATACCTGTCCAGTTATTTTAAAAGATATTTTACATCCAAAAGTTATAGATAATATTATGACTCTTCATGTCAGTATGCGAATTCTGTGTAGTAAGAGTATTTTGCAAAATATTCTGATTATGCCAAGAACTATTGCAACATTTTATTGATACATTTTTAATTTTATACGTATAACACTTTGTTTCTCATAATGTTCATGGATTGCTACATATTGTAAATGATGCCAAATTATTAGGAACTTTGGATGAATTTAGCGCTTTTCCTTTTGAAAATAAACTTAGGTTACTCAAATGACAGTTGTGGAAATCTTATAGACTTACTCAACAACTTCATAGAAGGTACATTGAGGAATCTAATAATAAGACCTATACTGTTAGTTCCTCATTAGTAAATAAGTATACAAAGAAACTATCAAAAGGTCCAGTTATTGATACATCTGATGTCGATAGGCAATATAAAAAAGCTAAAATTAACAATATCTGTGTACATATTACAAGTCCTGATAACTATTACATGTTAAACAATAAAAGTATCATAGTTATTAGCAATATTGTATTTGATCAAGTTCTTAAATGCATGACAGTCATTAACAAAGTTCGTTTCTGCGTCGTCCATTAAGGTGTGTCTTCGCCGTGTATTACAACACACACCAAGTCTCCAACGTCAGTGCCCGACCATTTTTGCTGTATATTCACATTGGTGTTTGTGCTACGACTGGTGAGGCTGAGAAACATTGTCCGTCCCACGCGTTAGCTGGATCCAGGTCAGCCTTATATCATCCCTCTCTTTTGTTTTTTTTTGTTTGTTAACACGTTGATGGACACGCCATACTATAGCATTCTATGTGTTTTGGTATTGCCGGTGCATGACTGCTATAGCATTTGTTATTGTAAATGTTGATTTAGGGTCAAAAATGAAACTTTATGTGATGTACAACTATACAACCTCTTTGGTGGTATACCATAATATCTTTATCACACGTGCGCTTATCGGGCAAACCCGCCAAATTCATAATACAACGTATTTTGTTATCAATTATCATTATGATTATTATCCACAAACGAAAAGCAACAACATTTTAAAAACATTACTACTAAAACATTTTACTTTTTTATTTAAGATTTATATTTAAACGTATTTTATTAATATATTATTATAATGGATGAAGATAGCCGAATACTGGAAATGTTAGATGACGTGGAAAATGGTAAGTCGCTTAATATTTTTGGTGTTAGGGATATATAAATTAAAACTAACCATAGGTATTATGTGGTTATTGTTATATTTTAGATAATTTTTCAACATCTGGCGAATCATATGCAGAAGATTCTCATCAAGGTGATGGTAATTCGTACATAACTGACAGTGATGCTGATCATTCTACAACACTGTCAAGCTCAAATATAAGTTATACTAGTCCGGATATTGCAGTTGCTGAAAATAACATAAATAATAATGATAATGAAATTGACAGTGATAGTGTGGTAAGTTCTGATTCTAACACTGATACAGAAGAGGATGAAAGTGATTGGGAAGATGAAAAATTTGGTAATATACAAGATTTTGAATTTGATGTTAGTACAGCTGAAACAAAATTTGAAATAAACAATGAAACTTCAGCTATTGATGTTTTTTTTTAATTTTGGGATGAGGAAGTATTCAACTTATTACTTACATGCACTAATAACTATGCAAAAAAAATTGGCACTTTAACTCGTCCTCATACAAAAGGTAGTAGAGCTAAAAATATTACAAAAATTACTCGAGAAGACTTAGAAAAATTTATTGGATTATGTTTACTCAAGAGTCAGTTGAAAATCCCAATATTACGAAAAGCATTTAGCAATAACCCAATGTAATACCATCCCATTTTAATTATACTATGTCTGGTAGAAAATTTGAAAAAATTCTTAGATGTTTTAATAGCTCCGAAGGTATTTCTATAAATATTGTGATAGATTACATAAAGTTTCAACATTAGTTGACATACTAAAAAACAAATTTCAATCTAATTTCAGCCCTTATGAGGCTCTATCTTTGGATGAGTCCATGTTGCTTTGGAGAGGGCGACTATTATTCAGACAATATATAAAAAATAAAAAAAACAAATATGGAATTAAGTTTTTTGAGTTATGTACACCTAACGGTTATGTACTGAATACTGAAATTTATAAAGGAAAGACTGATCAGGTGTCAAATGGTTCAAAAATAAATGATCTAGTCATCAGATTGATGAAACCATATCTAAATAAGGGTCACCATTTATACATGGACAATTTTTATAACTCAGTGGATTTGTCAAATATTTTGTATAAGAAGAAAACACATACAACAGGCACATTAAGAAGTAATAGAAAGAAAAATCCAAAATCAATTACAATAAAAACTTTGAAATTGAAATTTGGTCAACATGTTTTTGCTAAAAAGGGCCCAATTTATGTCAGTCGCTGGAGGGATAAACGGGAAGTGCTATCAATTACAACTGGACACAAACCTCATGGTTTCAGTCAAAAATAAATATGGACAACAAAAAATGAAGCCCAAGCACATTGCTGAGTACAACTTAAACATGTCAGGGATTGATCGAAGCGACCAAATGATAAGTTACTATTCTTCACCAAGAAAAACTATTAGGTGGTATAAAAAAGTTATCTTCCACTTTCTGGATATTTCTGTATGGAATGCATACTATTTGTATAAAAAATCCCTGTCAACTAGCAACTACCGTTTTATTGATTTTCGTGAAGCCATAATTCAAAAACTAATATATTTACCAGAGAACATTATTCATGGAAACCAACTAATTAAAAATAAAAATATTCATAGAAATATGAATAATTTACCAAGACCAACATCGCCAATTTTAGGACACATGCAAGAAAAAATTCCACATCCTCCAGGTATAACAATATAAAAAATATTTTAATATAAAATGTTGTAAAACTATTGTTTTAGGTTGGAAAATAAGTGGATATTTCCTGCGATGTAGACAGTGCACAAAGCAAAAAAAAGTTAAACAGACCTCATGGAGGTGCAAAATGTGTCCTGAGCAACCGCCATTATGTCCAGGAATTTGTTTTTCAATGTATCATAAACTTGAGTAATAATCATATAAATAAAACCAATTTAATATTTATGTTTTATTCACAATCCATATAATTGTATGGGTTTTTACGTGTTTATACTAATTTTTACAAAGTTTGTATTGTTTTATTTTATTTTGTTATTTTAAGTTTTATGAAGAAGTATATATTTATGTTGTTCCTTATAATTTTCACTAAGTATGTGATAGAGTATAGGCTTATATTGTATTTTTTCTTATTATAAATTTTATGAAGAAGTATATAATACTTATATCTATTGTTCCTTATAATTTTCACTAAGCATGTGATATTGTATTTTTTAATTTTATTGAAAGAACTTAGGTTTTTTTTTACACGTTTTATAAAGTTTGTTTTTTTGTTTTATTTTATTTCGTTATTGTAAATTGTATGAAGACTGAAGAGAAATATAGACTTATGTTGTATTCGATTTTGATTTTTACTAAGTACTTTATGTTCCATTGCATTTATAATTCAATTATTTTTAAAAACAGTGGAAGTATTTGCACGGTTTCATTAGGAAAAACGATACATGCTATTGCAGTCATCTTATTTTTTTTTTCTAAAATACTCCATTATTATACACTGATTATAAAAATATAACTTTCATAAAAATCGGACGAAAACTTCAAGAAATACAGAGTGATGCTAAAAGGTCAGAAATGTGGTGCCATGCTATAGCAGTCATGTCCATCAACGTGTTAATATTTTATATTATAATATTATATTACTATGTTATTTTAAGTTTACTAACATTAGTACGTAAGAATATATATATTTTTATTTATACGTGTAAGAGTTGGCAATATGTTCTTTTCGATAAATTTAATACAGTCCACTTTCTTATAATTTGTTATCTGTTGTTTTTAATACATCGTAATTTCTGCCCAGTACATTTGCTAATAATTTATAGTACTACTTATCCGGCGCATGTAACTCTGCGAGTCTATACCCGGCAGACACCCAGTGGTGTCATAAAAGATCAGGTAGTCGCGCAAACAATTTTATTTAAATTCGATATTTTAGAACATGTTCAAAGTCCAATCTATGGCGAACCTTTCAGTAATCATCAAACTAATTCAAGGATAGAACATTTATAATTTAATAATAATATAAAAATAAAATCTTGATCTAATAATCTCGTATTTTAACATTTTAGAAAATATCCGTCGAAGTTTAAGCTACACTAGTGAACCTTCAAGTGACTATCAAACTGATTCAAGTAAAGATCTCATAATATAATATTATATAATTTACTTAAATTAATATAAAAATTAAATCATGATAACATTTATATACATTATTTTAGAAAATTTGTGTACAAGTTTAAATTACGAAGAACCTTCCAGTGGTCGTCAAACTAACTCAAGTAAAGATCTAATATTTATAGTTCAATAATATAAGAATAAAATCTAGTCTAGATAATATATAAAACATTTTATTTAATATTTTAGAACGTTTTCATCCAAGTCCAAGTTACGATGAATTTTCCAGTGATCATCCAACTATCAAGTAAATATAAAATTGATTGTACTTTATTTAGTAAATATAAAAATTAAATCATTATAACATTTATATATTATATTTTAGAAAATGCATATCAAAGGTCAAGCTATGATAACAACCTAACAGATAATAAATCTATTTTCAAAAAGGAAAAAACGTGAACGATGCCTTTCTAATAATGGTAAAATTTAGTTTACTATTTTTAATCTGCATATTCTCATACTTAAGTATAATAGTAATGAAATAATAATTATTATTATTTTCTAACAATCTATCTACTGTATTCACATGTTCACTTAACATTGCAAATTGTTCATAAAACTAAATTAACTATTAAAAATAGTCTATTAATAAATTATAATATATGAATTACTATATTTCAAGTATACATTTTGCATTTGTTACTTGTTTTAGATTTTTAAGACCGTGTACTAAGACAACTTTCACATATAAAACTTCATTTATTTAAATTAGATGAAAAAGTGTCTGCATTGAATTATCCTTCCTACAAAACACAAACATTACTGATTATTATAATACCAATATTTTAGAAAATTTCCCTCTTCAATATGAGCAAGATTTACAAAATGTTGAAATAAAACTTAAAAATGATGAAATTTATAAGTCGAACATGGTACGATTTGAGTTTTTAAAACTGATAATCTAGGTTAAAATTATAATAATTATTTTAATGTTATTATTTTTACAATAGTTAACAGCTCTATCCAAGATGGGTGGTTCAAAGACAGATGAAGCTACAAAGTATATTTTAAAATAATATACGCTGATAAATTAGCAATGTGTTAAGCTGGTTACACACGGAGCGGTTTGGCCGCGCGCCGTCGCGGTTTTTCTTCGCGCCATATTTAAAAATAGCTAAATTCCACATAAAATAAAGTGAATATTGGAGCGAGTTGGTGTTATTAATAATCAGTTGTGCTAAAAACGTGGTTGAGGTAAGACCTTTGAATTTCGTTTTTCAAGTTTAACATAAATTATACGTATATATTATGGACTTATTAAACGACGTTGAAGCCATAGCGGTAGCATATGTATTAAATAAACGTAATAGAACTGAAAAAAGCAAAGATCCAAAAGGCGCTATTGGGTACATCCGATAAACACAAAAAGAATTAAAGAAAGTCAGTTTCAAGTGAACTTTATGATGCTGAGGGCTCACCCTGAAGAATTTTTAAAGTACTTCATGATGTCTATAAAAACGTTTGATGAATTAGTAAGTAAATAAATAACGAATAAATATTTAAAATCAGAACGCATATAAAAATTACAAACGTTAACATTTTTACGTTTGGATAACAATATATCAAATAATTTCTATTTTTTAGATTTCACTGGTAAGACCATGCTTGTCAAAACAAATAACGCATATGCGCGTTCCAATTAGTACAGAAGAACGACTGACAATCACGTTGCGGTAAGTAGATAATATCATTTATTTTTTTTATTTATATAATTGTATACGCCCACAATGGGCTCAGAACAGTTTTTTTTTTTTTTTTTTTATCATAAACATAACAAGAATAGAACATTAATACATACTAGTAGGTACATAATAGTACTGTTAACAATTTAATAAAATTGATTTCAACCTGGTTAAATTATCATGGAAAAAATCGAAATTATTGATTGAGTTACCAGAAATTAGCATTCTATTGATCGGGGTGAATTTACTATAATTATTACGATAAGTAGGTACATAACATGTTTTTAATACACGACTATTAGTTTGAGGGACATTTAGAGGTATTTGGCTAAGTAGTTCTGGACAAATTATTTGAGAATTTAGAAGTTTATACAACCAAGACACATCATGAAAAGTTCTTCTATCCTTAAGCGACACAATATTATATTCACTAGCTAGCTGCTCCAGCGAGACGTCAGTTCTATTAGACTTATATGCAAGTACTCTCAAAAATCGTTTTTGGACTCGTTCAATTTACTAATTTGTCCAGTTTGGTACGGATTCCAAATAACCGAACCATATTCTAGAATAGAGCGGACTAAGGAACAATATAATATTTAAAACAATTAGGGTCATTAATTCTAAACTGTTTCGTCGTATAAAACCTAATACTCTAAGAGCTTTATTACACGATATGGTTATGTGATTATTAAATGATAAGTCTTTTGATAAAAGAATACCTAGATCCTTTATCTGGGTTACAATCATTAAATTAGAATTATTCATTTTATATTGAAATTGGATATTTATTTTTTCTTCGTGAGAATGAAATTTGCGAGCATTTTTCCGCGTTTACAGTTAAACCATTTACCGAGCACCATAAGCAGAAATAGTCTAAGTCGGATTGTAATTTTAGGCAATCATCATGAGAGTAAATAGGCATATATAATTTTAAATCGTCTGCAAACATTAAGAAATTACTGCTTTTAAACATATCTTTAATGTCGTTTATAAAGAGTGTAAATAGTATAGGTGATAAGTGCCCGCCTTGAGGAACTCCGGATGTAACATTTATTGGCAATGAGACACTATCTCCTAGTTTTACTTGCTGAGTTCTACCATTCAAGTATGATTTAAGCCATAATTGCATTTGACCAACAATACCGACATATTCTAATTTTTTTACCAGAATAGATAAGTCGACACTATCAAACGCTTTCTTAATGTCGGTATATACAGCATCAACCTGTATACCTTTACTAATTAGCGATATAAGATCAGTATAGTAGATTAATAAGTTGGTTGTTGTTGACCTCGAATGACGAAACCCATGTTGGTTATCTGAAACTACTTTATTAAAAACTGTTGTAATTTTGGTACTAGCAATTTTTCAAAAGTTTTAGGCAATGAACTTAATTGAGAAATAGGGTGGTAGTTTGAAACATTATTACGATTCCCTGATTTAAACACAAGATAAATAAAGCTGGATTTCCATTGATCATGAAAACAACCAGATGATAAAGAAAGATTAAATAGATAATGATTGGGACGCGTTAATGAAAAATAACACTTTTTATAAATTATTTCGGGAATTTGGTCTGGACCACTTTTAGTTTTATATGATAAATTACGAAGAGTATCAAATATTTTCAATATGGTAAGCTGGCAAGTGCTAAAATTTATATCGGTATTATAGCACCGGATATGACTAACATTGTTATTCGATTGACTATAAACAGATTCAAAATACGATTTAAATATGTTCACTGTATCGTCCATGTTTTTAGCAATATTAATACCATCAGTTATGTTACATGGAACAACATTACATTTTTGTTTATTCTTAATAAAGCTCCAGAAATACTTTGGATTTTTTGTTATAGAGGTTTGGATTCGTTCAACGTGTTTTTTATAACATAACTTAGACATATTTTACATTTTTTCCTCATTGCTGAGAAACTTTCGTAATCATCATTATTACCGGAAGACTTAAATAGTTTTGTGTTCGTTTTTTCTGTTCATAGTAAATATTTAAAAATACAACAGTGAATAAATGTATCTATTACATAATAATATTTTAACATTTTAAACATCCTCGTTTATATAAAATTATAAAAAAAAATGTATTATATTTTAAAATTAAATAAAACAATAAAACAATATTAAATATTGATAAAAATTAAAAATGCACTCAACTTAAGTTCTGTTATGAAAAAAAAAAAATAGTTAAAAATAATATAAAAAAAATACAAAAGTTTACATTCAATCTATTTAGTATTTTCATATTCATTAGTCTTATTCAGTCTTGAATTAGTGAAGGGTGTAGTCGATGGAGAACCAGGAGTAGTTACTGCTTGAGACGAATTTGAATAACAATTATAGTACTGATGTGGATTGGCAGCACTCACAGCTGATACTGATTGGTAAGTATCTAGTCCTAAAGAAGTTAATGAGGATGAAGCTGGTGTTATGTCGAGATGATTAGGACAATGATTTATTGCGGTCGGGTATGCGTTATAAGAACGGTCATAGAAAGTTGAGGTGGGGTTTGTATGGGCCTGGAATCAACATTATTAATTGCCGGAGGAATGTATGTACTTTGGTTAGGATTTGTAGAAGAAACTTTTTGGATGGTCTGCAAGAATTCAATAAAAAGTTGATTTTGTTTTTCATGACTTAACATTCTAATTTGAGGCGCCAGTGACATAAGAAAAGAAAATACTGGATCTTCAACTTTTCGACCTTTCAGCATTTGTAATAAGCTGTCTTCAAAAGACATTTTTTTTTCTTTTGACATACATTTGTTGTTGGGATTTCGGTGACTCTACTTCCGAGTCGTCTACACAGACACCAGAATCTTCCATATTCCTCACTATTTCTGATTGAACTCGTCGTTTTCCTCTTCCGGTTGACTCTCGATAAAATTACTTTCAGTCCTAATGGTTATATACTTATGAGTTTTTTCAAACTGTTAATTATTTTTAAATGTTAAAATGTAAATATTTTTGTTATGTTCTGTTTTCCATTGTAGGTCTTAAAAATTGTAAAATATCTGCATAATATACATATTTTTTTTTGTTTTTTGCAGCATTTCCTGATTTTTTTATACACTTCTTTCTGAAGGTATCTCGTATATTTTTCCATTTTAATTTAAGCTCTTTTACTAGTAAAAACAAAACATGTTTTTAATATAAATTACACTAAATATAACACAATATGTTATTATGTATTTATAATATGAGAATACAAGGATTGTAAAGTTTTTATTCACTATAAAAGTATAAAAACATAAAAATTAATTTAGTTATATACATGTAGTATTGTAATTGTATTTATTCTTGTTTTGATTTTAAGTAAACATTTTACTATTTGAAATTTATAATTTAATTTAATATAAATAATATTTTGATTTATAGTATTTATACCTACTGTGTAGTATTTATCATTATTTTTAAAATAATTACTTTTAATGATTATTAATTTTAATTTTACGTACGATTTTATGTTTTCAAGCGATCTTAAACGATAACTGCGTGATATAAATGATAATCTATTATCTGATTTTAAATATGTTATCAGATACTTAGCAACTGGACAGCACTTCTCCGCATTACATTTTGAGTTTTTGCGGGGGTATCAACTATAGCCATGATAATCCGAGAAACTTGTAAAGTTTTATGGCAGATTATACAGCCAATAGAAATGGTAGAACCAACTATAAATGACTGGTTGGATATAGCCAAAGGATATTTTAAAAAGACGCAGTTCCCGAATACCGTCGGTGCAGTAAATTATTTTATATATTTATACACTTTTTAGTTTTATTAATTTTTATTTAATATGGGGAAACGATTTAAATGTAACCGATAAAATTGTATTAATTTATATTAATGTATATATATATATATTTTAATTTAAATAGTTTACGTAATTATAATTTATAAATATAATATAAATCTTACAAACATTAAAAAATTATCTTATATACCTAAACTTAACATATTTAAAGTAGTTATGAAACAATTTAGTAATAATTTATACATCCTTGTTATATATAATGGTTGGATATATTTTTTGTAGGTAGATGGAAAACATATACGGATCGAGTGCCTAAAAAAAAGTAGTGGTTCGTTATTTATAACTATAAACACTTATAGATTCTGAACGAAGTGATGAATGTATTGATTTTACAATGATGTGTTTTTTTTTTATTTTTATTTTTTTTTTTTTTGTGTCTGTGTACAGCATAACTATTCGAAATAATGCTTCAATTTCAAACAATGGGGGTGGTTTCCGATGTAAAAGTGAATATCCTTGGTGCATTATAGAGGTAAAAAGTTAACATTTTCCAACAGTTTTCAAAAAATCGAGAAACACAAAAAAAAATTACGGAAAACGGCAATTTTTAAGCAAAACCAGTTTTCGACCAAATCGATTTTTTTTATGGTTGTAATTCAAAAACTAATATACTATAATACTTGAAATTTTCACCAAATGTTAATGTCAGTGGTATCTGTATATAGTTAAATTTTCAAAAAATTTTGACTTTTTTTGAGTTATTATAGACCACTGAAATTTTCGATTTTTTTGAGAAATTTTTTTTAAAGTGTCGATAAAAAATTTTTGGATGACCAAAAAGTTTTGAAAATTTAACACAAGGTTCCTTATGAGTGGTTTTTATTGTAGCTTAAAAAAATAAAAATCGTTAGTCACAATTTTTTTTTATAAGCGTTTTTAGTTCAAATTTTGACAAAAATTTCTTCAAAATCATGAATATATGCAAATTATTTTGTAGTTCAAAATTCATAAAATTGTTTGTATTTATATCTAACGTTAAGCAATTCAACACTAAGTTTTCCATAAGTTTTGCTTCAAAAAGCTATAGAGAAAATTTTAAGAGTCATTATAGAAAAAATGTTTTGAGCGTTTGAGTTTTAAATTTTTATGAAATCGGAATATTTGTTTCAAAATAGAATATATGACAATATTTAATTATAATATATTATAGACTGATAAATCATCTCCGTTCAGAATCGTTTTTCGTATACAATGATACTTATTATTACATTCAAATTTAATCTACCCTAGTCCGAGGTCCACCCCACCCCCTAATGTACAGCAGAGCGGTACCCACTTGCCGACTTTTTTTTCATTAATTTTAATGGCCATTTGCGACTCCAATTATTGCTTTCAAATAATTGATGTGGGATCATTTAGTAAAGAAAGTGATTGTAATGTTTTCAAAACGTCAACGTTTGGTAGGAAACTTTATGCAAATCAAATAAACTTTCCACCTGATCAATGTTTACCGAACGATGAACTCGGTTCACCACAACCATTTGTTCTCGTGGCCTATGAAGCTTTTGCTCTACATAAGAACTTATTACGACCGTTCTCAGGTAGAACTTTAAACGACAAAAGGAGAATTTTTAATTACCGTTTATCAAGGGCTCGTCATTATATTGAATGTACCTTTGGAATCATGTCTAAAAAATGGCGTGTTTTTCAATCTAATATATTAGTTGAATCGGACGCAGCAGTTATGATAACAAAATCTTGTTGTGTGCTACACAATTTTGTACGTCGCCGTGATGGCTTTAATGTCGAAGATATCACGAGTTCTTCGATGGAGAGTGTATTAGAAAGAAGAGGAATAGGGAACTCTACAAAAAATGCCAAAGACGTCAGGGAGTATTTTGTAGAGTACGTCAATAACCATTCAGTTGACTGGCAAAATACAATAGTTGGCAAATAATTGTTTAAAAATTTCAAAAATATATTATTTGATTCATCATATACAAGCAGTGGTTTTAAATACATATTTTATTTGTTTATTGTTTAAAAATTTAATACCCTAGTATTTATCGTTTTTACTTCATACTTTTTTATTTTATAATTACTAAAATTGCTGATAAAAATAAAGTATTTATGACTTACTTTTTTCCATTTTTATTTTATCTTCCATTTCGTCGAAATTTATCGTAGATGCTCGAGCTACACAACACTCTGTCCATTCAATAGCAAATCTAATACCTTGTGTTTTATATGTGGCAAGGTTTTGAACCTGCACGCAAATTTTACAGCCCAATTTTTGGTCTTTTACCATTATCCAAGGATATTTATTAAGAAATGATAAAAACATTTCATTTGTCCAGATACTTGGATAATCGTTATCATTTTTATCGCTACTTTCATTAGAATTGTTTTAACTATTATTAGTATTACAATTATTAAATTCTGTACTCACTGTCTCAGCTTCATTAGATGACGCTTTTATTATTGCTTGAGTAGAAATCAATGAATCGTCGATTGGGTTCACGTTTGTTTTGGTTAACCAATTTAATAAAGACATGCTTAAAATATAACTATTTATTCACAGTCTACTAGAGAATAATATAATAAACTGTCGTCGAACCATCGAACACTAATGTACTAATACCAACACGTTGTACAAAATATGCTTAATATAATATTAATTACTACTAACTCAGTAACACGCATAAACCATAACCATTTCAAAAGTACCTATACATTTATTGTATAGTATTGTATATACATATATTTCATTGTGGTCATAATACTTATCACCAGTTGTTGTATTCTATCCATAAGCTAAATTTAGAAATTGATCGCTTCACACATACACATTTACTTATCAGTTATCAACAAAATATTGTCAGAAATGACATCGTTATTGTTCTGTAATAATAATACGTATTATATATTTAGCCATGGACTAAGGTATATTATCTTGGTCCAGGGCTCTAAATAGTAAGTACGGATATAATACGGGTTGAGAAATGGCTTTAACTAAATATAGAAGATTTTCAATAACACCATATCGTTATGTATCGGTTTTTTGTAGTGATACGTGATACGATTAGCCGAGCGCCCGGGCCTGAATATTAAAAACAATAATTTTCACCGAAAAAAAATATTTCTTATACATAATTATATGTATATAAATGATAATAAGTATATCATTTTAAAATACAAGTCTTAAGAGGAATGCGTTATTCTAGACAAAACAAGTAGAGGGATGCCATCCCACCGTACCCCCACTTCGAGCACTGTTATAAGTATATTATTGCATATTATTGATAAAAAAGATTTAGGTGCGGTAGTCAACTCATAAATAAAATAACCACATATTATTAAAAATTAAAATAAGTAGTAATAATAGTTTTACATTTTTTTTTTTGTCACTTACATTTTTTTACTTAATTGTTCTTTTTGATCTATCTTATTTTTTATTTAAGTTTTTAATCCAGATTTTTGGTCATACCATTAAAATGTTTTCTTTATGTCTGACTCACTTTTTCTCTTGCTATTATTATTTCATAAACCATTATTATATATATTTTTTTTTTTTTAGCTTAAAGGCAGCAGAAAAAAAGAAGCCTTGACCAACATAAGGAAGATGACTAAATAAAATGTAGAATTCAAAATAAAAAATTGTGTACTTTTAAACAAAATATAATAAATATTAATGTATAAAAGAAATTTGTTTTACTTTTGATTACTATCTTTTCATTCTTGTTTTAAGGTATAAAATTATTTGTCTGGATCAACCAAAGTAAATCTAGTATAACCAATATTGAGTTATATGTACAGTAAAACTTCCTTTAACCGACACCTCCAAATAGCGGACAAAATGTCGGTGATCTAGAGTGTCTGGTATTTATTATAGAAGCTTCACTGTATATATTTGTGAGAGTATTTAATACATGGATAACTGATGGATATTGTCCAAGGTACAATGTGATATATAATAGATATCTAATGTATAGATTTTTTGTTCTGTATAGATATCTAAAAGTGTATTATTATGTATTATATATTATTATTATTATTATCCATATATTGTATAATATTTTTAATGGACATCCATAGTATTGGAAAAAAACGGCCATTTGGATATCTAGAATATATCTAATAGATATCCATGTATATTCACTATATATTATGGATATCCAGATATTATATTTAATGTATATCCATTAAATATACATGTGCTATGTGGGTTGTTAGATCAAAACATAACGCTGAAGATATAAAAGTTCTGAATTCTACAATAAATGGATTGTTTATATGAATCTTTTTTTTTTTTATAGTAAGTAATTTTTCCTCATACATTAAATACCTGAGAAAAATACCATTTGCCGTCCCACTTTGAATCAGACTGATGACTGTCAGTTATGCTTCAATAAATTAAATTAAAAGTTCAATAATACATTAAATGCTTTACTGGTGTGGTTATAAATGTGTTTTAACGCTATGTATGATGATTGTGATAATAATACACGCAATTTAGAGTTTATGTTTAACATATTTTATGTTACAACGTACTGTAATATTTTATTTATTAATTATTAGTCAATTTGTCAATATATGTAATATATCTCAGAATTCCGTTGAGATTAAATCTTAGTTTTCATTTTTTATAAATTAATTTTAAAATATACATTTATTAACGAAAATACAATTTATGTTCCTTATTTAAATATTTATGATTGTTTTTATTAAACAGTTCTTTATTAAATAATGTAAAATTGAGCTTTATAAATTTTAACATATAGGTAAAGCGTGAATGTGTGATTTTTTTTAAGGATGCTCGCTCCCCCATGTAAAGAATTTAAATTTTTTCTTGTGCAATTTAAAGCATTAAAAACACTACATTTTTATGATTTAAATATTTTTTTTGTCTGGATGTTTTTAAAAGACAACTAATACTTACAACTTAATATTATGAGAAAAAATATTCTCTTTCAAAATATTAAATTTGTATAAAACATTAGGTAATCATTCTTAAAAAAGTAGTTTTATTTGTGATTTAAATATTTTTCATGAAATAATGTACCTACAAATTTGAACATCTTTGAAGGATAAAAGTAGAATGAGTATGTTACACAATTATTGTTTACTAGCTGACCCCGTGCACTTCGTTGCCCGTTAAAAATGCAAATTCTATATAATATGATTCGAATTTTGATTAATTTGTTATTTACTATTCGGTTTAACGGTGTTCAAAACTTAGACATTTTCATTGACTGTTTTGATTCTCAAAAATCTTGTGAAAGCACCACTTTAATATGCGAATTTTGTAAAATGCTTTCTTATTACACACTAAATTTGTGATACGATTTTACGAATGTACCGTGTAAATTGTAAGCATCGATCTATCATTGTTCAGGCTCTACGTTTATCAGTCAGTGAGTTACTCAAGTTATAATATTATAGTCAGTCTGCTTACCGTTGCCGTGAGACTCTCTTATGAATATGAGAGCAGTATATTATCATGTAGGCAATCCACACGTGGTGGATTGCGGACCCCGCGAGATGTGTATAAGAAGTTTATAATGTCTAACACTTAAGTTTCAAAGTTATATCATTTTTTTTTTTACTACAGTGGGTAAAATACAATAATGTGCCATCTCGTGGTTTTTGTATTGTTGCCTGTTGGTAAAACAATAAAACTTAGTATAACTTGTTATGTTAGTCTATTGCTGTGAATTTGAAATTTACTGTGGACATTGACTTATTTCGCTAATTCTTTTTTTTGTTGGTATGGTTTTAACAAAATATAACAACAGATCTGTAACTATTATATTCAATCATAATCAATAGCGACATTAATATAGTTTATTTTCTTGCTGAACTGCAGTGACAGTTATACATTGTCTTATACATTTTTGTCTTCATTTATATATATATAGATTTTTAATTTCTTTTTTACTATGACAACGATTTTAGTTTGTATGTCTATTTGCTTGCATTATTAAAAACAACCTTGCTATAACATTTTAAATAAATTATTTATTTTATTTAAATGGTTGCCATTGACTACCAAAAATAATTTAGTTTAATATTTGCTGGACAGATGGCGCCTTTGTAATTTCATCACCTTCTCGTCATATTTCTCAAACCTGATAACTTTTTCAAATTTTTCGTCAGTAAGAACCTTCTCCGCAATGAGCTCTTCAATTTAAAAAAAAAATCAAAACGATCGGTTCAGTAGTTTCCGAGAACATATCACTCAAAGGTTTTCATTTTCACATTTATATATTAGATACGCTACATATTATACTACATTACATAGGTTATATACATAGGTAATTATAAAATGATATATAAAACGCTTAAAACTATATGGAGACCCCTCCTTCAATTTTTTCCCACTTTAAGCCCTAGACTGATGACAAGCATATTACTATAGTCTATAAGTATATTTTATAATATTATAAAATAATTACTATTAAAGTAATTTATTTTACTAGTGGGCATTAGTACCATGTTTATTTATTTATTAGACAATTTTGGTTTTAAATTATAAAATTTAATTTTTTTTTTCTAGGAAATTTTAGCAAAGCTTGGAATAAAAAAGTATATGAGTCAACTGACTGTGAAGATGAAAGAGTTCAAACAAATAAAAAACGCTCACTATCTGTGACCAGTGACAGTGATAGTAAAGGTAATTAATATTTTGAATATAAACTAATTTTAATTCAAATGTATTAACTAGATACTATAGTATACATAATTATATGGTGTACATATCATACTGGAATACATTTTATTATTAACCATAATTTACTTTAAATGTACCAATTTATTATTTGATTTAATTTTTTAGATAATGATGGATTTTTTATATCTACAATAAATAAACAAAATGAACCATCTGCAGTTGAATCAGTCTTCACAAATTAAGAGCCTGTACCAATATTTACATATGACGATGGCTATGAAAATTTAAGCTGTAATTCAGATTCAACGCCCATTACAGTTTATCCTGCTTCAACTTCAAAATCTAACCTTGAAATACAAGTAATTTACAAAAAATTGAAAACTTTTACTAATACAACATTTTTATGGTTTTTAAACTAATACATAATAATTAATTAGTTAATTAAAATCAAATTAAACTTTATGGATACCTACTAAATGTTAAATCTTAATACATCAAAGGAAATATGTTTATTATTGTTATGTTTAGCAGGTACAAAATAGTTATGAAGAACTAAATTTTTCAAATTTAGCAAATGTTGTGTTATCTGAAAATCATTCGGCTGAACCGTTGCCAAGTACATCTGATGGTAAGATAAATTAGTTTTTAATACATTAACTGAGGTACCACATAATATTATATCAATAATCTATATAAATATTACCAAATATATATCCATCATAATATAAATATATCTATATTTATTTATACATTATATAGAAAGTTTACCAAATTAATATATAGGTAATAGGTATACAGTATACTTATGGTGATCATTTTGCAATCAACTTATTTTGTTAGTTTAAAACCATTTTATTATTTAAATTTATAAATAATATAGTTGTTTTTTATTAGAAGGAATTCAAACTATTTTAATAAAAATTCATTCTGAACTACTTGCTAATCGTATGATGAGTGAACGATTGTGGAATCAGATGAATAGCTTGAAAAATGAATTTGCCAATATTAAACACCAGATTGCACCGGGTTTAAAACTTTCAAATAATTCCAATGACACAGAATTTTTAAACCAATTTCCTTTTCATACAGAAGAAAGTGTTTTAGTTTGTGAAAAATTATTACAAACAGACAATAATATCAAAGAAAGATTTGTATGTTATTTATACATAAAAACAATTAATTTTTATATACAATTTTGAATTCAAGACAATTTTTGTTTGTTAGAAACATTTTCTTCACTCTGTTGGTGGTGTGGTTGCTAAAAGCCATATTCGAAGAATTCTAAATTAACTATTTAGTAACAAATTCACAATAAATAGTTCATGGACTGGTAGAGAATTTAAAAAAAATATGTCCAAGTATAAAATTCAAAATTTACAAATAATTGCAGTGATGAAATGTGTGTGATATATTTGATTTATATAAACTATATAATTTGGTTTTAAAATTAATAAATATGTTTGTAAGGTGTTATAAAAAATGATCACCAGTTATATTCAGAGTTTAGCTTTGAAAATGATGTCCAATCATGGTTTAGAACTGCAAAAACAAGATTCGACAGAGAACGGTAATCTTTTTTAATGAGGCGATATAAATTATTAGCTTATTAATTTTTAAACTAGGTTTATATACATAATATTTCAACTGGGACTTTAATGTTTTGATAAAATGAATAATAAAGAATTTTTGTGTTATGTATTAATAAGGAGATCAAATGACTGATGGTTAAAAACACTTAAGGGAATACTTAAGAATCATAGCTGCATATCTTATGTATTACTATTATTTTTTAATTTAGTGTTTTTGTTTAATTAATTTTTGTACTATATATATATAATTTTTTTTTGTTATTAGAATATCCAAAACAATTTAAGAGAATTAAGAATATTGGATCTATCGTCAATTTAAGAGACGAATTAAAGCTCAAATAGAAGTAAGTAGTATTATATTCAATTTTGAGTCTTAATGTCTTGTTAACTAATAACAATTTGTTTGTAGGCTATATCCAATTTATCACAAAAATATACAGTTATAAGTACAAGTATTACAATAACAATAACAAAAACGACCGCAACAACACCAGCCAACATTTTAGTAGTGAGTGATTCATCAATTGTTCAATGTTCTTCAACTTTATTTAACGATTCTCATGTACATTCAATTGTTGAAGATCAAACTTCTGAATCTATTAGTATTTCTGATAAACTATGGTCTTGGGCTGTTCAATATAACGTTTCTCATAATTGTTGTAATTCTCTTCTTAAAATAATGAAAAATGAAGGTTTAAAAGTTCCTCATGATATAAAAACTTTTATGAAAACCCCCAAGACCCATAATGTTATAAATATAGCTAATGGTTCATACATTTATTTGGGAATAGAAAGTATATTATTACTTATTCTTTAAAAAATAATGCTAATATTTATGTGAATTACAATCATAAAAAAAAAATCGATTTGGTCAAAAACTGGTTTTGCGTAAAAATTGCCGTTTTTCCGTCATTTTTTTTTTGTTTTTCTCGATTTTTTTTGAAAACTGTTGGAAAATGTTAACTTTTTACCTGTATAATGCACCAAGGATATTCACTTTTACATCGGAAACCACCCCCGAAGTTTGAAATTGAAGCATTATTTCGAATAGTTATGCTGTACACAGACACAAAAAAAAAAAATAAAAATAAAAAAACACACATCATTATAAAATCAATACATTCATCACTTCGTTCAGAATCTAAAAATAGTTTAAAATCAACTAAATATCCTCTTCAAGAAACTCACAACAGATTATTAGAAAAACAAAAGTTAGAGTTATCCCATCAATATGAGACTCCTAAAATGTACATCACGTTCAATGAAATAGAGCATAATATTATATAGTATAATATACTCCCCATTTTATTGTAAAAATGATAAACTCTTTGAAAAAATAAATAAATATATGTTATTGAATGATAACTCTTTAGTTGTTGTTCATAAAATTATTGAAAACAATTTAAATCAGAACATACATTTACTTGTAAGAAAGTTTTTAAATTTTAAAGAGTTTATTGCAAAACCATTTTCATCCATAAATGTAGACATTTATATAATAAATATAAATGATCTATCTAATTATTAATTAATTAATATTTCAGATGTTAAATATAAATTGTTCTGTATCCAATTGTGTGGCAATACATCAATTGTTGTTACATTGTGCCACAATGCACAATTTTAATAAATTACTTTATATTTAAGTATATTATACCTATATTTTTATGTTTTTTTAAATATACAATCTACAGTTTTTGTTATATTATTCAAAATTAAATATATTATTAAAATGTATACCTACTTGTTTATTATTCAGTTAATATTGGAATAATTATAATTTTATTTGTTTTAGATTCTGAACGAAGTGATGAATGTATTGATTTTACAATGATGTGTGTTTTTTTTTTTTTTTTTTGTGTCTGTGTACAGCATAACAAGTCGAAATAATGCTCCAATTTCAAACAATGGGGGTGGTTTCCGATGTAAAAGTGAATATCCTTGGTGCATTTTAGAGGTAAAAAGTAAATATGAAAACCAGTTTTCGACCAAATCGATTTTTTTTTATGGTTGTAATTCAAAAACTAATCACTGAAAATACTTGAAATTTTCACCAAATGTTAATGTCAGTGGTATCCGTATATAGTTAAATTTTCAAAAAATGTTGACTTTTTTTGAGTTATTTATAGACCACTGAAATTTTCGATTTTTTTGAGAATTTTTTTTTAAAGTGTCGATTAAAAATTTTTGGATGACCAAAAAGTTTTAAAAATTTAATACAAGGATCCTTATGAGTTGTTTTTAATGTAGCTAAAAAAAATTAAAAATCGTTAGTCACAATTTTTTTTTATAAGCGTTTTTAGTTCAAATTTTTACGAAATCTGTCTAAAACGCGAAAATTTGCAAGTAATTTTGAAGTTGAAAAATCATAAAATTTTTTTCTTTTATAACTAAGTTTTGAAAATTTGGTACAAGGTTCTCCATACATTTTTCTTCAAATATCTGTAAAAAAAACTCTACCGGATTCAGACAAAAAATTTTAATTAGTGTTTGAAATTTAAATTTTTACAAAACCGCGTTAAATAACAGTTTAGCCTCAAACGATTTTTGATATTTGTTATTATTCAAAAAGTATAAGTCGTAGATACTTGAAAATTTTACCAGTTATTAAGATTCGCATTTTCTTTACGTGATTTAATTTCAAAATATTTTGACTTTTTTGAGCTATTTATAGACAACTGAAATTTTCAATTTTTCTGAAAATTGTTTTTTTATGTGTCGATAAAATCTTTTTGGCCCATCAAAACATTTGAAAATTTTATACAAAGTTCCACATATGTTATTCTTATAGTAAATAAAAAATTATAAGAATACATAGGCACAATTTTTTTTTTATTAGCATTTGAAGTTCAATTATTGACAAAAATTCGTCAAAATCATGAATATTTGCAAATTATTTTATAGTTAAAAATTCATAAAATTGTTTGTATTTATATCTAACGTTAAAAAATTCAACACTTAGTTTTCTATAAGTTTTGCTTCAAAAAGCTATAAAGAAAATTTGAAGCGTCATTATAGGAAAAATGTTTTGAGCGTTTGAGTTTTAAATTTTTATGAAATCGCGTAACGATTACGATTTATCCTCAAACAAGTCAAACGAATTTAAATACTTGTTATACTTCAAAAATTATAAGTCGTAGATACTTGAAAATTTCACCACTTATTTAGGTCGGAAATTGAAAAATTAAAAATGTGTACAATGATTATTTTACCACAGTTTATATATATCGATGGTGACAAGCAAAAGGGTCTAAGCGACATTTTGGGTCTAAGCGACACGATCTTTTCTATTGGATGGAAAAATATATATTACATTCATTGCGCTTGCGCAAAAACAGCTGCGACCATTATTTAGATAATAATTCGAATTTTAAGTTTGTGGTCTAAGCAACACTTTTATATTATGTCTTATCTAAAAAAGGGTCTAAACGACAATAATAGGGAACAAACGACATTAGCATAATTTTTTAGGGAACAAGCGACGTTTATTAGTGTCGTGCTCGTACCCAAATTTTTCGTACGTATTATAGTATTTCTAAACATTATTCTGATAGGAATGATAAGATTTTAGTTCAACCGACATCGAATTACAATAAAATATCTCAACCAAATTGGACAAACAACATTTTATTGTAGCAGCTAGGTAAGTTTTTAATCTTTATAAGACAATTATTTATCTTATTGCAACTCATCATTAAAATTGTATCTAATTAAATTAAATTTCTTAAATATAATTAATTTATTAAATAATATAATTTGTCACTATGGACGTGTTACCCAACCATGTACAATGGATGACCTTAAATGGCGTGGTTGTAAAATATAAGGAATAGCTTTAGATAGCCAAATGGTAGATATCAGTCTACTCAGGCCAAATCCCAATCAAACAAGTTTTTTATTTTATTTTTGCACAGTTTTTTTGCCGTGGTCTACTGACAGTCGACAAATAATCAGGCATCTTTATGGATTTATAATTCACCCGGTTATCACAGAAATACTGTATTTTTTTTTCGATTAAGTAAAATGTTTTCTTTTTAATGGTATATATAATTAGATTTTATTTTCGTTTATTGTTATATAGGTAAATGGTTATTTTTTCCAGAAAAAAAATGTCGATAACGATGACTATTAGTGTATAGTATAATATACTTTATAATATAAATACTAATATATTTTTAGTACTTTAATTATTATTTATATATTATTATAATAATTATCTATAAAGTTTTTTATTTAGACAAACTTATTTTTCTTATTTATAATGAAATCAATGCAACGATTTTATATTATCATGATTTAATTATTTATTACTATAGCTATAAATTTATTATTTTATACTATTATTATTATTATTGATATTATCAAGAAAAAAACAACGGGGACCGAATAGTGATGTTCCATTGGAAATGTTCCCGGTAAAAGTTCCTGGAAAAGTTATTTTCCCGGGAATTTTCTTTCAGATTACTTTTCCAACTTTCCTCAATATTACAATTATTATTTTTATGTGTGGTATATCAAATTGTTTTATTTTGAAAGACTGAATGCAATATTTTGGTGTAATAATAATATCTCGTTATTAAATCGTTATCAACTGGGAAAATACAACCTTATCGCGCACAACAACCAGCGTATATGGTATTTCAGTATATGTTTCATAATATAAAATATCACAATGTGCCTGTTGGCTGTTATTACTTGTGACTTGTTAGTTGTTTATCGAATGTCTTATGCAGTCGTGCAGTGTCGTTACTATAAAAATTAGTGACATATACTTAAAACTTAAAATTATAATTACGGTGTTTTTAACTGTTTTAAAATGACAAAAAAATCTAAATTTGTAAATAAATATTTTAATGAATTGACCAAAAAGTCCAAAACTGCGTGGTACTGTAAATTTTGTGATCTTAAATATACAATAAAAAATGCAACAAAAATGAAAATACACTTAATAAAAGCATGTAAAAATACACCACTTCAAGTGAAAGAAGAATTAAGTGACAAAAAGGTGCCGGTATTAACTGCAGAAACAAATATTATTCAAAGAGGTAACTTTTGCTCGGTTTTAAGTTTTTACTTTAATTCTTTAAAACTATTTAAATATAACAATGAAAAATGTTTAATTTTAATTGGTATAGATCTTTATCAACCATCTACTTCCCAAAGTTTATCATTTGTACGTGAAAGTACGCCATTGTCACAATCACAAAACGATTCAATGCCCGCAGATTTATCCATGTATGTTCCGGATCAAACAATAATTCGACAAATTGAAAAAAAAAAGTCGAAGTAAAATCGAACATTTCTCAATTTATTGATAAAATTGATTTTGCACAAAAGGTAAGTTTATGCATTTATAATAAATAATTAGATAAATATATACTAAAGTTATATACGTTATAATTAGGGTTCGGGACTTATTGCAAGGTAAGGTTAGGTTATATATATATATTGTTTAATACACGTAATGTTCGTTATTTTCGGGATCTTTAAAATTATGAGATCTACGAGAATAAAGATGCTTAAAAGTCAAAAAAATGTTGATCTTTAAAATAAATTTGCTTAACATAAAACGTTAAACTGCGTAAATATGCTATAGATAACAATTATATTGCCAAAATTGGTCAAATATGCATTTTGCCTATAAAACGGCAAAATATGCAAAAATATGCAATTAATATTTTTGTGTTTCAATCCGTTATGTCTTAAAATAAATTTGTATCTTACTTAGATTATTCTGCAGTCATTATTAAAGAATATGCAAATACAACAAGTCCCGAAACCTAGTTATAATTGTTTTTCAAGTTTCTTCAAAATTGGTAAATTCTAATACTAGACAAAATATTATCTCTTTAGGAAAAAATTGATACTCTATTAGCCAGAGCTATTTTTACAAGCGGAATACCACTATCTATTGTTGAACATAAATCTTGGAAACAATTATTCTATACTATTCGACCATCTTACAAATTGCCAAACCGAAAAACTTTATCGACAACTTTGTTAGAAAAGGAATTTTTATTACAAAAATTTAAAGTAGAAAATAAAATAGCCGAGTCAAAATGTTTGAGTATCCAATGTGATGGTTGGTCTAATTTAAGACAAGAAGGGATTATAAATTTTGTTATTACTACTCCAGAGCCTTTTTTCGTGGACTTTATTGATACTGATGGGAAAAGGCACACTGCTGAGTATTTAGCTAGCCAAATAATTACAGTAATAAATAAATATAATCCTAAAAAGTTTGTAGCTTTCATTAGTGACAATGCTAGTAATATTGTTAAGGCTGCTGAAATAGTTCAAAATAAATTTGAACATATGTTAATGTTAACATGCGTTTGTCACACTTTAAATTTATTAGTTAAAGACATATTTAAATGTGATCAATTACAAACATTTGATACAAAAGTCGTCTCAATAATAAAAACAATAAAATATAGCCAGAGACTTTCACACAAAATTCGGAAAATTTCAAAGGAAAAAAATATAAATGTATTTGTTCAATTGCCAGTGAAAACTCGATGGCAGAGTCACTTGATTTGCTATAAAAATTTATTTAAACTAAAACAAGTATTAAAATTGGTAGCAATTGATGAAGATGTAGCGATATTATTTAAGGATCACATTTATACTATTTTACTGGAATCTTTTTGGAAAAATGTTGATTCAATGATACAACTAATAGAACCTATCGTCAATGCAATTACTCTTCTTGAAGGCGACAAACCCATTATTCATAAAGTTTATCCAACGGTTAAAAATTTAAAGTTACGATTAATCGAAGTTGTTGAAGAGATAGATTTAGAAGATTTAAACGATAAAAAAACCCTTTTAGGTAATATATCTAACAGATTAAAAAACATAGTTAAACCCGTTCATATTACAGCACATCTTTTAAATCCAGAAACACTTGGTAATGACTTAACTAATGAAGAACATATTGATGTTTCTGAATTTATTAACAATTTTGGGATGAACAGTTATGATTTGAATGATGAAGATTGTCTTACTGAGATTATATATTATAAAAATAAAGAAGGATTATACTCAAAAACTTTTCTATGGAAAACAGTTTCTAAGTTGGAACCTTTAATATGGTGGAAAAGTTTTAACTCAAGGTTGTCCAAGCTAGCTCAAAAAATATTATCAATACCAGTTTCTTCGGCTGCAACTGAGAGATCGTTTAGTTCTTTTGCAAATATACATTCTAAAAAACGAAATCGTTTGTTAACTGAGCGTGCTGCGAAATTAACGTATATTTCACACAATTCGAAAACACTTGATCGAAATAAAAATGACGAAGATGATAATGATTCGGAAATAGAAGATTTTACACAAAATGAAACAACCCCATTTATTCTTCAACATGGAAATTCATCGCATCATCGTGAAAAAAGTTTCAACTTGAATTTTACTCAAGAAGAGAGTGATTTGGACTTTGAAAGCTCTGAAACAGAAATTGAGCAATTTTCTCTCCATGACACTGACACAAGTTTGGGATTTAGTTGCACTGACCACGATAGTGACCAAGATTATTAAAAAGAGTTTAAAAATACTGTATTGAAATATTTGGTATAAATTATATTACATTATAATTTAAGTTTGTGAAATTATTCAGTTTAATAAAAAGTTAAATAATATCATGTAGATTATTTTATTTTTCTAGTTATTTAATTTATACTTATACAAACAGCATATAAATAAAATATTTTTTAAATATATATTAATATAGAATTTGAGTTTTTACTATTTTAAAACTTCATAAGTAGTCAATAAGAAAGATAATTTTATTAAAACACTTTTCCTACACTTTTCTGATATGGGGAATATTCCCGGAAACTTTCCCCGGACATGTTCATGATTTTACTTTCCCGGGAAAGAGCCCATCCCTAGGACCGATGCGACGTCGACATGACGTAGTCGACCGACGTAATTATGGGACTGATTTCGCGCGGATTCTTGGGCATCGTGTGTCAAATCCTACGAGGCACGTAATTAAATATTGAATATATTCTTTCTCTGAGTAGAGAATTAAAATTATTTTTAATATTTATTTTTTAACGTTGAAGTTGCAATTTATTAAAAAATTTGATTTTTTTAAAAAGAAGGTTTTACATGTTTATAATTATCAATAAATAGCATTAAAATAATATATTTGTTTGCGAACAATTAGTTTTATAGTATTTAGTTTTGTTCTTACATCAACAATAATGTTAAAAACATGATGTACCAACGATAGGTTAGAAATTTAAGTAATAATATTTAATAATATAATTATTAGGTATGTTTGGAATAGAGAAATTTAGAACAATAATATAACCCCTTATTTGTTCATCTAATATAATTTTGGTTTCATAATCCAATAAAATTATCTTTTATCCGACGACTCAGGATCTATTTTCTATCAATATTTCAACTCGTTTTCATAATTATTTTATTAATTACTTAGTCTTACATTTAGGTACTCTAAGTTAGAATTTTTACAAAATTGTTTATTTCTACTTAAAATAACGATATTTTTATCATACTTTTTTTTTTTTTTATACACGTTTATAGCGACTTCAGTTATTTTCATTACAAAAGATAAAAATGTATTATTGATACAACATACCTCTTCACTACTTATTTGTAATTAAGTCTGATATATTATTTTCTATTTAGCATTTAAAATGAATTCACGAAGTCGAAAAATACTTCTGGCTGCACTAAAAACACCTGTATTAGACCATGTTGTACAAAACGAATTTTCATCGAATTTTTGCAATTTGGAGTACGCAACGTTGTCCCCAGTTCCTCCTTCTTTTCCTGACAGTAATGATGTTTTTACACAAATTATGAAACAAAAATCAGGGCCAATTTTCGTAGACAGTGAATCTACTTCCGATGAAAGTAGGGAGACAACAGAGTGGTTACCTCCAAATAATAATAAATCAATTATTAGTTCAAGCGTTTTCGATGATTTTAATAAACCCAGTTGTTCTCGAATCGTACCTAATGAAACTGATTTTTCTATAAGCAACGTCGTATCAGATCGCATAATGCTAGAAAATAATACTATGATAGATTCTATTAGCATAATTCATGAATCTAACATAAATTCTGAAGTAGAAGAAGCCTTAGAAGTTGGGACTGAAGCTTTAAGATTACCTCGGAAAACTAATATTCGTGAATTAAAAAAAAAGAAAAAGCCAAAGGAATAGGTAAAAAAGTTCAAGTTAATCCATGCGCTATTAAAAAATGTCAAAACTAATGTAAAAATAAATTTAGTGAAGAAGATAGAGAAAAACTCTTCACTGAATTTTGGAGCTCAGGTGATCCAGTAAGGCAAAAGGATTATCTGTTGCGGTGTGTAAAAACAATAGATATAAAAAGAAAACGTGTTGACGGTAACAGTAGAAGGAATATTTCAAAAGAGTATTCATTAACACATAAAAATGAGAGAAAAATAGTCTGTTTACAGTTCATTTTAAGTACTCTAAATATTTCCAAAAAATGTTTGTACTATACTGTGAATAATGCATCGCCGGATCAAATATTGTCAAAACTGGACAACAGAGGAAAACATGTGCCAACAAATAAAAAATCAGAAGATACGTTAAAAGCCATCGATGAATTTATTCAAAAATTACCTGCAGTAAAGTCGCATTACTGTCGCGCTTCTTCAAGTAGAAAGTACTTGCCAACTGACATAGAAAACGTCGGTAGATTGTATAAAATGTATACATCTTATTGTACTTCTAAAAAATTGAAATTGTAAGCAAGACTATGTTCCGAAAAATTTTTCATACAAAATATAATATTGGTTTTCATTCCCCGAAAAAAGATAAATGTCGTTTTTGTTTGAAATATGAAAACATTACGAGTGCAAGAGAACTAACTGAAGAGGAACAGAAGTTAAAAACAATTCACGAAGAGGAAAAGAATGCCGTTAAGGAAATGTTTTTGTATGACCAAAATTTGTCTAAAGCAAAAGGAAATTTTATTTGTATAAGTTTCGATTTGCAAAAAGTACTAAACACGCCTCAAGGCCAAAATATGAATTTAAACTATAGTCGTAAGTACAGCATGTTTAACTTAACAGTGTATGAATCTGGTACTCAGAACGCGATAGCATACTTATGGGGTGAAACAGATGGAGGTCGAGGATGTAATGACATTGTTACATGCATTTACAAATATTTATTAAGTTTGGATGAAAAGCAACTTTATAAGTCAGTTGCCTTATATTGTGATTCATGCTGTGGCTAAAATAAAAACCGGGCAATGATAGCAATGCTGTACAACACAAAGCTTAAATTCATCGAAAAAGAAAAAATAACGTTTCTTTTGCCTGGTCACACCTACATGCCGGTGGATTCCGTGCACGCCACAATAGAGCGTTTTACAAGAAATAAAACAGTGTGGGCACCTAGTGAATGGTCAACTTTAATCAGAAATTCACGAATAAACCCTTCTCCAATCGAAGTTCGAAATATTCAATATTCAGAGTTTTATGATTGGAAAACATTAGCTAAGCAATACTTCTCCCTAAATTTAAAAACCACAGATAACGAATTTCTTCAAATAACCAAAGTGAAGTCATTTATTTTTAACAAACCTTTAAATGGAGATCACAATGTAAAAGTTTTTTTCACTTACAGTGCCGATGAAGAATCAAAGACTTTAAAGGTTAAGAAGAAAAATATAGGCATTAATCCATTACAGTTATACGCGGAAAATTTTCAAATTACCAAAGAAAAACAAAGTGACCTTTTAAAGTTATGTACTGATGGCATCATACCCCACAACTTCCACGAAGAATATTCATGTATGAAATCAAACCAAAATATAAGTGATATTTTACAAGAGACTGACGAAGAAGACTCAGATTAAGTTATTTATTTTATTTACTCAATTTTTACTTAAGTGATTACAAAGGAACAGTAATATTGTTTATGTTATTTATTAAAAAAATTAAGTTGTTTTATGTTATTTTGTTATTTTAACCATATTTTAATAGTATTTAAGAACAAAATACTTTTTTTTTCATTGAACTTAGATGAATTAAGTCATATAATAAAAAGGAAATTTTTATGATGTTGTTTAATAAGTATATTGAAAGATACATTTTTTTACGTTATTTTTATCATTATATTTTAATATTTTAATAGTTTCATATATTTTTTTTACTGAAAATATTTATGTAAATATATCTTATTTTGAAGAACATGTGATATAATATTTTTTAATTATTCTTTAATGAAAATAGTTATCACTAATAACTAATAAGTATAATAATATAATCGGCATTATTCATTAAAATCATCATGTAAATTAAGTTAAATAATAGGGAATAAGCGTCGTATATATTGAGTGTAAAAAAAAATTTTGGGCATAAGCGCCAAAATTATTGAAAAAACTTGTTCAAATTACTGTATACAGGTAAGTAGTAGTCTATAACTAGTTTAAAATATGAATACATATTAAAGACATACAAACAAACAAAAAATATTCTATGAAAAAATGTCATATTCTTACTTTAAAAAAAGTTATTGTTAAAATAGAAAAAAATAAAATAAAATTACCAAAAAAAGTTTTTGGGCTCTCCTTAAAACTACGAATTATGTCGCTTAGACCCTTTTGCCTTGTCACCATCGATATATTATACGAGATGATTATATTGTGATTACGAAATGTTAGGTAATAAAAAAAGTCGGTAAGTGGGTAGGTACCACTCTGCTATACATTAGGAGGTGGGGTGGAACTCGGACTAGGGTAGGTTAAATTTGAATGCAATGATAGGTATCATTGAATACGAAAAATGATTCTGAACGGAGATGATTTGTCAATCTAGGATATATTTTATTTAAATATTGCCATGCATTCTAATTTGAAACAAATATTTTATTTTTCAATTAGGACGCATTTGCAAAAGGCATGGTTAGGTATTTTTCTAAAAACATTGCATGTAGTTATCATAATTCATAATACCTTATATTATATTTTAGATATACCTGGTATACCAAAGCATGATTGTTGACACTTCGACACTTTAAGACATGAGTGGAAAGGCGGACTTCGGGTGGATTTATTGTTTCTTTTAGCATTACTATCGCTGTTTTAGTGGATACTTATGGAACTAGATTATATTATTATTAGTTCCAAGAGTATCCACTAAGACGGCGCTAGTAATGCTAAAAAGAAAATATTCCCCCGAACTCCGCCTGTTGTATTACATCACGCCTATAATATTATAAGCCGTGTATTAATTTCATTTCGTGTCAACCCCCCACACCCTCCAACCATGTCATGAACAGTCCTCTATAAATATAAAATTAGTTATATGATATATTAGTATTAATATTAGTCCGTGGTTTGAACATTATGATCTATACAGTGGTACCAATATGTCATTTAAAATTTTCGAAAATATTGTTATATTATACGTGATATTTCAGTGACAGTTACTATGCTCAAATTATTTTCATAGATATTTGAAATACACCTATAAGAAGTGTATAGGTGTATATTATGTGTATGTTTATAGTATCGTGATGTTGGGTAAAAACACAGACTATATATTATATATTATATAGTCTGTGCACTGTGGTATAAATGTGCGACTATATAATATTATATTAATTATTACGATGCTCTGTGAATATAGTTTAATTAATTGGTGCCATATTATCTCTTCGGAACCACGTGGACGACACATGATAGAGAGATGTGAATATGTGATGACACTGATTACGCGAGGAGGCTCCGACATTTTATATTCTTATTCGTTATAGGTATTAAATGCCTGCAATATGGCAGATACATAATTATAATTATTTTCAAGTTTTTAGTGAGTTTCAATTTCTGGTTTTGGTTAAATAGAACGTTATATCTTGTTATTTTTTATTGTATTTTGTTAATATGGTGTAATCAATTATCAAATAACAAAGTGATTAGTTTAATTTATCAATAACGGAACTGTTTGCATTCGACCCCCAATGAAACGAGTTACCTTTCGTTTCATCAAGGTATGTTTACTTTATTAATTTTAATTAGTTATAGTGGTTGTGAATTGAATATTAAACGTAGCCTGCACGTGTGATTTATTTTATTTTTTTTTCATTGAAATTGTTTTGTTGGAATAAAATATATTTTGACCAATGAATTTCCAACTCCAACCGATGTGAATATGTGATTATAGGCAACATTACTATGCCTATACATTTAAATGCAATAATTGAAATAGCACAATGTATGGTATGTATTATTAACACTGTTGTACTCTTTTCGGCGAGTACTTTTTTGGTATACCTACATTGCGAGTTACAATTTTTGACACATTTGTCTTGGACTTTTTAATACTTGTTTACTAATTAACATAATTCACCTACATTTTCAGGTCCTATAACCCCGAGGAGGCAAATTTAAAAAAGTGTACTTATTTATTGGTGCATACGTTAAATATAAAAATTAAATATATTATTAAAATGTATACCAACTTGTTTATTATTCAGTTAATATTGGAATAATTATAATTTTATTTGTTTTACACAACAAAGTGATGAATGTATTGATTTTACAATGATGTGTGTTTTTTTTTTTTTTTTGTGTGTGTACAGCATAACTAGTCGAAATAATGCTCCAATTTCAAACAATGGGGGTGGTTTCCGATGTAAAAGTGAATATCCTTGGTGCATTATAGAGGTAAAAAGTTAACATTTTCCAACACTTTTCAAAAAAATCGAGAAAAACAAAAAAAAAAATGACGGAAAAACGGGAATTTTTACGCAAATCCAGTTTTCGGCCAAATCGATTTTTTTTTATGGTTGTAATTCAAAAACTAATCACTAAAAATACTTGAAATTTTCACAACAGAAACTCACAACAGATTATTAGAAAAACAAAAGTTAGAGTTATCCCATCAATATGAGACTCCTAAAATGTACACCACGTTCAATGAAATAGAGCATAATATTATATAGTATAATATACTCCCCATTTTATTGTAAAAATGATAAACTCTTTGAAAAAATAAATATATATGTTATTGAATGATAACTCTTTAGTTGTTGTTCATAAAATTATTGAAAACAATTTAAATCAGAACATACATTTACTTGTAAGAAAGTTTTTAAATTTTAAAGAGTTTATTGCAAAACCATTTTCATCCATAAATGTAGACATTTATATAATAAATATAAATGATCTATATAATTATTAATTAATTAATATTTCAGATGTTAAATATAAATTGTTCTGTATCCAATTGTGTGGCAATACATCAATTGTTGTTACATTGTGCCACAATGCACAATTTTAATAAATTACTTTATATTTAAGTATATATATTTTTATTTTTTTTTTTTTAAATATACAATCTACAGTTTTGTTATATTATTCAAAATTAAATATATTATTAAAATGTATACCTACTTGTTTATTATTCAGTTAATATTGGAATAATTATATTTTATTTGTTTTAGATTCTGAACGAAGTGATGAATGTATTGATTTTACAATACAAGGCCAAATCGATTTTTTTTTATGGTTGTAATTCAAAAACTAATCACTGAAAATACTTAAAATTTTCACCAAATGTTAAAGTCAGTGTATCTGTATATAGTTAAATTTTCAAAAAATTTTGACTTTTTTTGAGTTTTTTCTAAGACTACTGAAATTTTCGATTTTTTTGAGAAATTTTTTTTTAAGTGTCGATAAAAAATTTTTGAATGACCAGAAAGTTTTGAAAATTTAATACAAGGTTCCTTATGAGTTGTTTTTATTGTAGCTAAAAAAAATTAAAAATCGTTAGTCACAATTTTTTTTATAATAGTTTATAATTCAAATTTTTACGAAATCTGTCGAAAACGCGAAAATTTGCAAGTAATTTTGAAGTTGAAAAATCATAAAATTTTTTGTGTTCATAACTAAGGATTAAACTTATAACACTAAGTTTTCCATAAGTTTTCCTTCAAGTAGCTATAGAAAAAACTCATAACATCATTATAGGAAAAATTTTATGTGCGTTTGAATTTTAAATTTTTACGAAATAGCGTAACGATAACGATTTATCCTCAAAAGATTTTAAATATTTGTTATTATTCAAAAAGTATAAGTAGTAGATACTTGAAAATTTTACCAGTTATTTAGATTGGCATTTTCCTTACATTATTTAGTTTTCAAAATATTTTGAGTTTTTTTGAGCTATTTATAGACAACTGAAATTTTCAATTTTTCTAAAAATTTTTTTTTGAAATGTCGATAATTTTTTTTTGACCCTATCAAAATACTTGAAAATTTTATACAAAGTTCCTCATATGTTATTCTCATAGTGATTAAAAAATTATAAGAATACATAGACACAATTTTTTTTTATAAGCATTTTAAGTTCAAATCTTGACGAAAATTCGTCAAAATTATGAATATTTGCAAATTATTTTGTAGGTATAATTCATAAAAATGTTTGTATAGGTAGCTAAGAGTTGAAAATTTAATACAAGATTTTTCATAAGTTTAGCTTACAATAATTATAAAAGAACTTAAATTTTGGTGTATTCAGGCCATTAAATCATAAACCACCTTTTTCACCATCCACTGGAAATTATATCCTAGGCTGACAAATCATCTTCGTTCAGAATCGTTTTTTATTTTTATTTTTAATTTAACCTACCCTAGTCCGAGGTCAACCCCACCCCCTAATGTACAGCAGAACGGTACCCACTTTCCCACTTTTTTTTTTATGAACATCTGTGATATTTAGATTTTTTTTTGGGAGAGAGTGGTTGTTTAGTTAAATTACAAAAATAATCCTTAATAAATACACATTTAATGTTTGATTGCAAATATTTTAAATTCTGAAAGTAGTAATAAATATATTTTGATATTGTGTGGTTATGAAAACCAAAAATGAGTCATTTTAGTTATTTCAATGATGGGCGTCCATAGGTAACATTTTAGGGGGGAGGGGGGGGTCAAAATAAAAAAAATTTTCAAGTGTAAGTTAATAAAGATAATAATAATATTATGTTAATATTTATTGAGCTACAAGTCCATAATATTTTTTTTCCAGCGGGGGCATATGCCCTATCTTGCCCCCCCCCAGTGGGCGTCCATGATTTCAATTGCATTGCAAAATCAATAATTGCACTATCATATACCTATTATTTAATTAACTATAGGGTAATTTAATATTTCCTGAAGTTTGAACTTTTCTCTTGGATATTCTACTTATAAATAAATTAAATGAAGACATGGTTTGATTATAATTAACAGGAACTTAGTATAAATATTATTATATTTAAATATTCGATATGTGCATAGTGATATTGAAGTATTAAAAAAAAAAAAAAAACTTAGTAGTTTTTTTTTCTTGAGTCAAGGACCTCTCTCAGGTCCTTGGTTGATGTTTTCTAAAATTGAAAAAATTGTATTATTAAAATAATCATATTCAAATTGCACCTAGTCAGGAAACTGTTTTATTTAATTCAATAATTACCTGGTTCACTGGCCGCCACCAGCACCTGCCTTTGTGGGCGATGCTGCATAATACATTACATTCTGATTTAAACAACAAAATACATGTTTATTATTGCTTAATCAATTTAATTTTAATATTCAATTTAGGTATACTTACTTTTATTTTTGTGTATAATTGTGGCCTTTTGAATTTGCCTGCATTTGCCAAAATTATTTTTTTACACGTCTTACACTCTTAAAAAAAAAAAATTAAATAAATTAAGTATGTGAAATTAATCACATAGCATACTCAATAGGTATACAATATACATACTTGGTTTTGTATTTTTTTTTTTGGTTTTTTTTGATTTTTTTTTTTTTGTGTTGTTGATTGTCATCTAAAAAAAATAGAAATTAATCAGTTTGAAGTTAAATAATTTACTTTTTCATGCTTACTAGTTTTTATCTCGCTGTTTATGGGGACAGCTTGATTCCCATAGTAGTAATTATGATTTATAGTGGTCATCTATATAATACATAAATAACTATATTAAATATATAATTTCAAAGTTGATAATATTAATAAATTATAAATCATTTAAGGTCCACAAATTTTGAATGATGGTATTTTGTTTAGCATATGATAGAGTTAAGATCATAAAAATAAAACAATTAGGTATCTACATAAGATAATACATACATTTAAATAAAACTCCCTAAATAATGCTTATTTAATTTATTTTTATTATAACATTTATTTAATTTCATGAAGATTACATCAAATTTTTAAATTATTCATAATAAAATTTAATAATAAATTAAATGTGCATTGGGGCATTGATATTTTATATTTTGTAGTTTCATTATTTCATTACTGTACAATTGTATTTCAGTACATAAAAAAATGGCTGTATAGAAAAAAACATTGATGTGTATTTATTAAAATAAACACAACACATTTAAATAATAACTTAATGATTGTATGATATGTGAATAATATTTATAATACCAAAAGAAGTATGTAGACAATACAGGAAAAAGTAATCTATATAATTTTAAAAGATAACCGTTGTTTTTTATTTACATATTATATAAAAAAAAATTACGTATAATGCTTAACAGTGTGTACTTATCGTGAGTTAATTTAATTGTTGGGCAAGGGATCCCGTACAGGCATTCATGACATTAGTGACAATGTCACACACAAATATATCTTTTTGGATAATATTTTGAGATTAAAATTAGTAAAATGAATGAACGGAGTATAAAATACAAATTACTATGTCTATACTATTTTGAAACATTTTTAAATCAGTGGTTTAATTTTTTGACACTGTGAACTACTTGGAGAACTTTCGATACGTCACAGACCACTATACATTTTAGACTTTATTTATTCTCATAGCCAAGAATCAATTTTTTACACATTTTAGAATTTAGGTTATGAATAAATAAAATATAGTGAAATTAGCAGCGGTTCCCAAACTTTTTAAGTTCACGCCACCCTAAAAATTAAAAAAAATAATTGCGCCTCCCATAAAAAATTAAATTACAAATTTATAGTATTTAAATATACAAACACTTTTATTTTTATGAAAATATAAGTTAACAGTAAATATTATTAAACTTCAATTTAAAGTATTACAAAATACAATGCATATTAATATTTAAACTTAATGCGAACAATGTGCTGGTTTCTGTTTAATAATTCTTCAAAATTAGGTAGCAATGTTGTGACAGCCACACGCATTTCTTTTTCAATATTAAGTTTTGATCGATATCTTGATTTCAATACAGCAACTGCAGAAAAGCCTGCTTCACATAAATACGATGTCGCAAATGGTAGTAGTACACGCAAAGCTTTGTTGGATATTTCAGAATATTCATCTTTAATGCTGCTCCAAAATTCTAAAAGTGAAAATGAAGAAAATTTCATTCGTAACGAAGAATCAGATGAAATATCGATTAATTGTTCTTCTTCAGTAGTTGTGAAATTTGGTAATGGGTTTTCACTAAACGGATCTTTAATCCAATTGTATTTTACGATGTCTTCTGGAAAATATTTCTCGAAATGATTTTTAAGAGTCATCAGATGATCAGAAATTATGTTTAGTGAGCTCATTGGTAATTCAAGATCATTATCTTCAAGAAAACTTTTTAAAAATGAAAAACACGCGGCTTTACCGTTTTCTTCGGTTAGTTTCCTTTGCCATAACTCGATTTTTTAAATAAAAGCAACCACTTTATCATATAATTGCAGAATATGAGTTTCTTTACTTTATAAATATGTGTTGAGTATATTAAGTTTTTCAAAAATATCACATAAATACGCTTATTTAATTACAAAATCACTATCAATAAACTTGTTAAAATCATTATGACCTTCTTCACTCAAATAAGTGTAAAGTTCTTGTCTAAGTTCGAACACTCGTATTAGTACGTTTCATTTTGATAGCCATCTAGAATTACAATAAAACAGTAAAGCAGTATGCTCTGCTCCCATTTCTTCACATATTTTTTTAAAGAACCTTGCTTTAACAGGCCTTGTTTTTATGTAGCTTACTACTTTTATAACTGTTTGAAGTACGGTATTTAACGATGGACACATATTTTGTGATGCTAAAGATTCTCGATGAATAATACAATGAGTCCATTTTTCTGGAGCTTTTTTTCTTATTAAAGCCTGAAGTCCACCATAATGACCAGCCATAGCTCGAGCCCCATCTGTACATACACCCAAACAGTTTTCCCAATTAATATTATTACAATTCATAAAGTCATTAGTGATATCAAATAAGGTTTGAGCCTTAGTGTCTCCGAAAATTGGTTTACAAAATAATAACTCTTCTATAATATTTGTTTTGTCCATAAAACGAATATAACATATGAAGTGTGCGTCTTTATTACTATCGGTAGCTTCATCAAGTTGAATTGCAAAATTTTTGTTTTTTAATTTACTAATAAGCTGTTCATTTATATTTTCAGAAATATCATGAATTCGCCGACTTATTGTATTATTAGACAAGGGAATATTTTTAAGTTGGTTTGCAGCAGATTCTCCGATCATAGTAGAAACCATATCAATTGCTGATGGTAAAATGAGTTCTTCAGCAATTGTATGAGGTTTTTTACTCTGAGCAACACGAAATGCTACCTTATAAGAAGCTAAAAGTGCTTTGGTTGGAACACTTGTCTGTTTAATAAAACTGGTTGATTGTTTTTCTAATTGTTCACGTTGCCTTACAAAATAATCACGTTTTTATTAATTAACGATCCATGATTAGTTTCAAAATGACGCTTTAATTTATTTGGAATCATATTATCGGCAGCTAATACTTTTAAACAAATAACACATTTCGGACGTTCTTCGTTGTCTATTTTAATGTAAGTAAAACCAAAGTCTAAATAACTATCATCGTATTTTCTGAACTTACGTTTATTTTCTTCGTTATTGTTGTCTTCATTTAAACGCTTGGTTATACTCTTAATATTAAGAAATTTTTCCATTTTTCCAGAAAAGATATAAAACACGAGTTGATAATTCGCAATTCGAAAATGACGAATACACCTTACGTACGGTTCATTTACGACGACTACTGCTGTTGCCGTGCAAATATATTAATATTGGTCATTACTCATTACTCATTACAATTCTACACTATTAGGTAGGGTAGACGCAATAATATTCGGTTATCGATAATGCGATAATGCTGTAACGACATTTACGGAAATCACCGAATCAAGTATATTATTGTACGAATATAACGCGACTTTAAGTAATACCATTGATTTTATAAAACATAGATAAGCAATTCTATAGAGTAATTTGGTTTATTATTTTTTTTTTTCATCAGTATGAAATATTTGTTTGGAATAGTTATGACATTTCAACAAAATTATTGTTGATTTAAAAATATCAATATTTAACACGCGGCTCGCGCCTCCCCTGCCAAAAGCTTGCGCCTCCCAAGGGAGGCGCGCCTCACAGTTTGGGAACCGCTGCCTTATAGCTTACATATTATAATGTTTGTTATTGTTCAAGTTTAAGTAAAAGTTTTACATTTATCAACAATTTAACACAAATAACTATTATTAAAAAAATGTATATTGTATTATTATTTTTATCAAAAGTAAATTAAAATTATAAAAATAAGTTGATGTGATTTTTGGGCTTGTATTTCCTTTACTAATAAAGATATTAAATTAATATAATTAATATAAAATTAAAATATTTGTTTAAATTTTGTAGGTAGGTATGGTCTGCGGACTACAGGTTGGTGGGAAGGGAATCTCTGATTTAAATATAATACGGTATATGTATATGACGGGTTTCAAACACATTTAGTTACAATAATATATAAAGATATTTTGTATTTTCCAATTTTATTTAGGAATTTAAATTATAATGACTTATAAATATTATTTTTAATAAATCCTACTCTACTATTTTTTCTTTTATGACTTCAATATAATCGGTACTATAATTTATAATGTAATTTTAATCCTGAATTGGTTCATAAAACGTCACTCAGATGTAAATTTGTTCAAGAATTACTAACGACAGCAATAAATCTTATGAAACATTTTTTACACATCGCTAATTATATTATGCATTGAAAGAAATTCTAATTGTTTGTGTTTTAACAATACTTATCCAGTTAAAAAATAAAAATATTAATATAAAGTTACGTCAATATTGTACTTACTTTAAGTTTAGTGTAGGTATGGTTTTTAGGTATGGTACTGTTGTGAAGTCGTATGGTTTAATTATTTTCGTAATTTGACGTGTGTGCCAAAATCGGAAGCTTATCTCTACTGATATACCTATGTCTGAAGTATCCTTGTCAATTATTATTATTATTTTTTTTTAATTATCATTATCGTAATTAACCTGTACTCGCTGTATAATTTTACCCGTTTTCTACCGATGCTGTTCGATGTGGGTCTAAGTCATAGATACTTTTTATTGTTATATCTAATGTTTTGGCCTTTTGATATTTCAACTGTCGTCTGTCATATTAACACGTTGATGGACAGTTGATTTAATTATTTTTCAAAAACACCACCCTTAAAACGTCACTTTTCATTACTGCTATAGCAGTAATATTTTTAGTACTGCTATAGCAGTACTGACCCCCGACATCACATTTTTGATTAAAAAATTACTGCTATACCAGTATTACATTTTATTAGTTAATTATTTTATAATTATTATGTTGAAAGCTACGATTTATTTTAAGGAATGCATAAAAAGATAGGGAAGTTATTTTTATTTAATTAAATGAAACAAAATGCAATACAAAAACTTTATTATGTTATTGAAAAATTATACTTATACAATACTTAGATTATAATTTTAAACTAATTTTTTATTAATTAATTAATTTGAACTTTATATTCATCCTTCTGGTTGAGCAGCATGGTAATCTTTAAAACATAGTGGACACAGATGTACTTTACATTTTTGACATTGAATGGAAGTTTGTTTTCTGGTTTTTTGTTTATAACACTGAACACAATTTTTAAATTTTTTTTGTCTTTTATAATTTGGTGGTAACGGTATGGGTTCTTCGAAATGACCTTCTCTCAAATCTTCATCTCGGCTTGATTTTCTTGATTTTTTTTTTAATTGAAAAAATTCAGTTTCCATAGTATTTTTTGGAATTTTAATTAAATCTTTAATAAGTAAGTCTCTATATACTTTGAACCTGAAATCTGGACAATCAAAATGTTGTTTATATATATAAAAACTATTCCAAACAGCGACGTCTAACAGATGAAAAATAACTTTCTTGTACCACTTTGCAGATTTCCGAGGACAAGAATAATAAGAGATCATTTGATCGGCGCGATCTACTCCACTCATAAACTCATTATACTTGGCAATTTCGATAGGTTTTGGTTTTTCTTGGCCATATTTATTTTTGGAGACTATAATTTTTGGTTGATAATTGGTTGTTATGCATAAGACATCCCTCTTATCTTTCCATTTAGAAACATACACCTTATTTTGACGTTTCCAAATATGATCACCTCTTTTCAATTTTTTTTGAACAACATATTTTGGATTACCCCTTCGGTTACTTCGCAATGTACCAGTGGTGTGTGTTTTGTGATTTAAAAGTAAATTCGAAAGACTAACACTGTTGTAGTACTTGTCCATAATCAAGTGATGGCCCTTATTTAAATAAGGAGTCATAAGCCTTAGTACTAAACTGTCAATTTTTGAAGTTAGCGCCCCACTTGAAAATTGTTTTCCCTTATACATTTCTATATTTAAAACGTAACCATCTGGAGAACAAAGCTCATAGAATTTAATACCATACTTCGCTTTTTTTCCTTTGATATACTGTCGAAAACATAATCTTCCACGGTGGAGAAGCAGAGACTCATCTAACGAAAGTTCAATATGTGGGTAAAAGCTTTTTGAAAATTATCAATTAACATTGTGTACACTGGTTCAATTTTTTCATTGGGCCATCAGCAACTACTATTTTTTCCGAATACTCAACACTGAAACAATTCAGAAGTTGTTCGAACCGTCTTCCTGACATAATTTTTTTTGCGATTGGATAATAATATAACGGTTATTTGAAAATGCATCTCGCAACACAGAAAATTTGGAAGACCCAAAAAGTAAACATAACCCAAAAATTTATTGATTTCTTCTGTGTCAGTATTTTGAAAGTCGAACTTCTAGAATTTTTATTATGAGGCCGATCTTTTAATGCAAGTTTTTGACCATAATTATTTGTTGAACTTATAATAATCTCAAGTATATCGCCCGTCCAAATTTGGTTAAATATTTCGATAGGAGAGTCTTTAGCAGATTCTAATATATTTATTTTAATTCCAGAGGAGTTCGAATTAAATTCAAAATCAGAAATAGTTTTGTAGTTATCAACCCATTCAGAATCCTCGTCATCTTTTTCACTTTCATCAGTAGACGTACTTACCTCAGTCGAATATTCATCATCAGATAAATTTTGTATTTGAGGCATCACTAATACATTTGAATTTGATGGATCGTCCATTGATACATCAGGTGAACTGTTAATTGAGCCTTTTTCAGCGACACCGGGTGGATAAAAATTAGGATCAGCATCAGAATCGTCAATAATTGAAATATTAGAATCATAAGAATCGTAATCTTCATCTAATAACTGATTTACATTTATTTTTTCACGTGAATTCATTTTAATGTAAACTTGTAAACACTCATCACTTAACGCACTATAATATCATACTTCAATGGCGATCGCGTACGTACTAATATTATAAATATAACGTATAGAATATGTTCTATATTGTTTATAAAATAAGAAAAAAAGTTATGGATAAATAAATTATAATTGATCGATAAGAGAATAAAAATGGAAAATACGTGGGTAGATTACAAAGACGTATATAAACAGGCTAAAAATAGAGTGCCCAATGGCCCGTTGAGACGTCCGGGGTCAGAACAACTTCCTCTTTCATAAGATACCATTGAAAATATCACTGCTATAGCAGTAATGACACATTTTGGATGGTTTGTATACTACTGCTATAGCAGTAATATTGAATAATGACCCCCGACATCAACTGTTCATATTACTGCTATAGCAGTAATATTTAGCAACTGTCCATCAACGTGTTAAGTAATTGGCGACACGCGTGACGAAATATCAAAATACATTTTTTCTATATCTTCCTTTCTATCATAGACCTATAAACTAATGGACTGCGCTTAGACAGAGAAACGTGGCGTCGATATGGTGTAAGAGAGAAAAGAGACTGTAGGGGAAATACAGTGTGACCAATATTTGAAAAAAAACTATTGTGCCAGATTCTAATTTTTTTAAATATTAAAAAAAATTGTTGTGTAAACAAATCCCCACTCCCCGCTGGACATTGGACGTACCTCGTACCTACTTGCGTAGTTCAGTAGTTGTGACGTTTATGACGTTATGTTTACATGTGTTTTTTATGCTGTTTTACTAATTACACGTGTTTTTTATTTTTTTTAAATTTAATTTGATATTTTTTCAAATAAAAAATGGTTAAGACTTGTTCAGTGAAAGGATGCAACTCCAAAGCAGGTCAAGGAATTAAGTTTCACGGGTATTTATTTTTTATTAACATTCTAACAATAAAAAACACATTTTGAAAAAAATTAAATTTT
Source organism: Aphis gossypii (assembly GCF_020184175.1). Lineage (NCBI taxonomy): Eukaryota > Metazoa > Arthropoda > Insecta > Hemiptera > Aphididae > Aphis > Aphis gossypii. The sequence goes on from NW_026083047.1 coordinate 54,350, forward strand.
TTTTAAAATTTTTCAAAATTTTTAGACTTCCTAAAGGAGATATTTCTAAGGAATGGATTAAATTTCTTGAAAAAAGTAATCCATCATTTAAGCTTACAAAAACTTGTACCCTCTGTGGGCTACATTTTGATTCTGATTTGGACTACGAAATTACATCTACCAGTGTATTTCAAACTAAGCAATTGAAAAAAAATGCTGTCCCAAGCATCTTAAACCCAAGTAAGTAAAAATCATTAAATGTTGATAAAAATGTATTTGCTTGGTAAAACACTTTGAAAATTTAATATAACCTTCCTCATGAGTTGTACAATGTACATATACCACATACAAAATATTGAAACTACACAGTCCACATTTTTGTTTATAAGCATTTAAATTTAAAATGTTGATAAAATTGCAAATTATTTTGTTAAAAAAGCCTATCAATATTTCTTTTTATAAATAAGATTTTAAAATTTAATACAAGGTATAAATATGTTATAAGAACTGAATATTAAAAAATATTTAAACATTTTAGCTGCACGTAGATCATTGTTTTGTGAGTCAAATACTGTTTCTAATTATTGTTGCGTGCCAGTATCAGATTTGAATCCAAATGGTTAATTTGAATGAAAAATAAACTTAATAACGTAATATGTTTTATTGCATACAAACAAAATACATGTAACAAATTAAATAAGTGGCTGAGTGACGTGAAAGTGCTCAGTTGTTGATAGCTTTGGTACATCTGCCGTTGCTGGTCTTCGGGCTCCCTTATATATTGTGGTGCGTCTCTTGTTTACGTCGTGTTGTCGCCTTCTGGGTAAAACCAGGTGTCCTTGTTGTTGTTGTTGCAAATTCGGACACGAATTTGAGAATGTGCAATAACATCTCAAATGCATCATTAGTGCACTATAATTATTGGTGCGCTTACTGTAGTGATCTCTCACTATCGTTTATAAATGAGTGCTTGACATCTGCAGTTGGATCAAGTTGTCGGGAAAAGATTACGGGTTTTAAAAGTGAGACAAAGACACAATGTTAATACAAGAGTTTATTAAAATTAAAGTTATAATTTGTTACAATAAAACAAGTGTATAAGAATTTGAGGACAGCACGTTAAGTAGCTGCCCGAGAAAAAGTTAATCTTAAAATTCGGACATAGACTAGCTCTATGCGAATGTGAAACTAATTCTAAATTTTAAGACGGACAGAGACCTGTATTTATATGGTTCTCTGTACCCCCTGGTTGTACATGATAGAGACTAGGAAATGGACAAAAAGGTGTGTTATAGAATGTTGTCACCGTAGCTACAAAAGTGGTTTTGCGCCCAAGACACTTAACCCTGGATTGGACTTGTTGTTGTGCTATTATACCAAGGCGTGCGCATCTATGATTTATGTGCATGGCTTGTTTGTCAAAAGGGCAAGAAAAAATTGTTTGTGGCTGTGTTTTCCCATACGCTTTGATTCTTGGAAATTGCCATCAAATTTAATTACGTATCGCTACGAGTATGATAATAAAATATTTAAATGTGCAGAACCTCGTAGTATATGTAAATGAGTTAAAATAGAAAAAATAGTGAGACGACTCCGTCGGCTTACTACATTCCTCCCCTCGAAGCTGGAAGTCCCCGACTTTCTTACTTAAAACCGTAAGGTTGTAAATTTGCATAGTGGGGCTCCGGGCTATTTCTTGCTGTAAGTGGAAATTCAATTATGTCTTCGTTTTGATTTGTTGTTGCTGGTGGATTAAGCTCTTGGCTTTCCTCTTGAGTATGTTCTGAAAATTGGGTTTTGCATTTTTCCGTTAATTTCGTCTTTATGCTGTGTATTATCATCAGTGTCATAATTATAGCGACAAAACCTATGGTTGTATATAATGCATAGTTAAACATTTGTTGTATGTCTTGAATTTCCTTGATTTCTATGTTGATTTTGCTTTGACTGTCCAATTGATTTTTTGAGTTAGACACTAAGTGTAAGTCGTCCATGTTATTTGTTTTTACATGATAGTCTTTCATTAAACCGTTAGTCTCTGGTCGTGGTGAATATTGGTTACGATCTATTATTGATTTTGGATTAAAATCTGCGTATTCAGATCTGTAATCAATTTTTCCTGGTAATAATATGTCTCTTGTGGCGAAACCTTTGCAAGTTTCGTTTAAGTGTATTACTCCTACTCCTTCGATTGTATGGCTTGTTGATTCCTTGTCTTCATCACAGGTAACGAATAACACGTCATAGTTGGTTACGTATATCCATTCATTTTTGAATCTTTTTTTATGAAAGATAGTTGTACCGATTTGAACATGCATTACTTCACAATTGGTTGGAACTTTTGGTGGATCCTGTAATAGTAATACTTCGCATGTGGGTCTAATGTTACGAGGATGTAAAGGATTAACTTCAGGACATAATAGGAAGTCTCTAGCGTGTTTACAATGAGTATAGTAAAATTCATCATAGGTTGCATAATGTTCTTTAGACTTACTTATAGCTAGATACTTATTAATAGGTTTTATATAAACGCAATCGTTGCCAGTACATACTGGTACAGGTATTAAATTATATAAAATAAAATCATTTTGATAAATTAAAGGTAAAGAAATTATAAAAACTAGGTTGTCGTTAGCATAATAAATAGCAATATCTGAGAGTTTCACCAGTTCATAAATGTTAGTTATGACTAAGTCAGTGGGTAAATCAGTTCCCCCTGGTAATGATACTTTAATATCTTTAACGTGTTCTAATAACTCCTGTGGAGTTATTAAACTTGGGTGAATAACTCCTATCTTTGCTTGATGTATTATTTCTAGTAACGTATTTGTTTCCAATATATGTTTTGTAATTAATAGATTAACTTGTATAAAATGTTTTGTTAAGTAGTTTTTAACCTGTTGTTCATCTGTAATATTTGTTAATTCGTTTATTTCTAATGACATATTAACATATTTGTTTGTTCCTATATCATGGTTTAGTTGAACCACTTTAATTTGTTCTTTAATCAATTTAGATTGTGAGGTATTTTGTGCTACTCCTATGTTAAAGTTAAACTTTTTTATGCATTCTAAGTTACATATTCCATAAATTAACCTAGCTGCTTTTGCTGCGAATTTAAGAAGAGCATTACGTTTACTAATTACGTGTCCTATAGAATCTAAAACTTGTGTCTTTTGATGTTGTAAATTGTTAATTATGTCGTCGGCTACAGTAAGTAGACCGTTACAGTTAAAGTTATTTGTTACTGGGTTATGCATATGTGTGACACATAATACTTTTGTTTTTTCAATCATAATATTTATGTAGTCAAATTGTTCGTTATATTTAGTGAGACTAATATATGCAGTAAGGTCCCATTGAGAAGTTATAAGTTTCAACGGTCCGCGATTTTCGTAGTAGATACCGGAATGTTGAGTTAAATGTTCGTCTGTGAATCTTAATGTTCCCGACGTGAATGGTATCATTAAAATTATTAGTCTGAAAGTTGTTTATGAAATTAATAAAACTGATTATTCATTTACTATATTGTTAAAGTAAATTGTTATGAACTACCTAATATCAGTTATTACTAAAAGAAAGTTGTATTTATATATAATATATATATATACCAAAAAGTAAAAATATTAAATAAAATTGTATTTTAGTAAAATAAAACCCAAAAATAAAAAAAAAAAAAAAATAATAAAAAATAATATAAAAAAAATAATATACCCATTTCCATAAAAAAAAAGTGCCAATATAAGCTGAGTTGGCTTAATAAAATAATGAATACGTATATTATATAAAAGAAAATTAACCAATGATAGCGTCATCTATCTGGACACTATATCTAAGTCGTAGATATCTAAACAGGCATCCAGACCAAATTACATCGGTTACGGGGTTATGTGCTTCTATACACCCATGATCCCCTCCACAAGTTAGACCGTGTGCTTCTGTTAGACACAGCGCACGACTTTTTTTTGCTATATCCCCGATATAATGTGAAACTATAATTGTTTTTCCGTACAGTAGTTGTAAGTAAAATTTTCCGTTGGAGTCAACGTCCCATCCCCTCATTGAAAGAGCGATGTGCGGTGCCCCTAAAGCGTCCATTATTTTGATGTCTGTACTACCCTCCCATAGTACGATCACATCGTAATTTTTTATTAAGTTAAGTATTTGTTTTTTAGTTAAGTTAGTTTCAGTTGAGTGGTCCGAGTCATATATCTGGGCAAGTACTGGGTACAATGTTTTTGGTTTGTCCTTAAAAATTCTTACTAAATGGTGAACCATGTCTTTCCATTCTTTTGGCGTAACCACTCTATTTTCTTTTAGTAGCAACGCGCGCCCTTCCAGTTTCGTAACTAGACCTGGCGAGTGTCGACCCATTAATGCTCCTGATATTAGAATTAAGTTGTCGCGCCCTAGATTCGTAAACTCGAAATCCATGACTGCGTATTGAATACTATAATTCATTATCCACACAAAAAAAATACTTATGTCAAAAAAAAAAACAAAACACAAAAAAAAATAATAATAAAAATAAAATGAAGTAGAAATAGAAAATTAAATGAAAATAATAGACAGAAAGAAACAGATTGAGAGGTTTAGAACAAGACTAGATTACAGAAGCGTAAGTCTAACATAGTCAAATATGTCTGTTGCGTCTTCGGCATTGTCTATATAAGTTTTCAAGTAATGACAAAAAGGTTTTGTAAGTGGACGTTGGCTTTTTGTCATGTCGTGTGTAAAATGGTTTAGTGTTCTAGTTATGTTTAAAATTTCTTCAGCTGAAAAAGTTTGAAGTAAATTTTTGTTCGCTAGATCGATATGTTTTAATAAACAATTTGGTATTTCGTCGTGAACTAAAACATCAGCGTTGTGCTGTTCGCGTCCTATTACGGCGCTAAGTTCCTTTAGGAAAATATGTTGTTTAATTCTAAAACAGAAAAATAAAAGAAAAAAAAATTGTAGCGGATAGAAAAGTAGAGAAAAAAAAACTGAAAACTAAATGATTGTTAATATAGATTAGACTTATTGACTTGAACTTTGTTCATCGTCGTAATACCGTTTAACATTATTTTTATGAATACGATACTCGCGTCTACCTTTTTGTATTGTTATGTTTTCGTTGTCATGTACTAGTAACACTTCGTATGGCCCTTGCCAATTAAAGCTTAGTACGTTTTTCTTATTATGTTCTCTAATAAGTACTTTGTCACCTACGTGAAGTTCAATTTCGTTTAGAGATTTGTCATAGTAAGTTTTGTTTGTTTCTTTTTTCTTAATTAAATTGTCCCTAGCTATTTTATGAGCTTCCTGCATCATACGTTTAAGATCGAATACATAGTTATCGTAATTGTATTGTGGTTCTGGGTCTTTATTAAAAGCTGATGGAATATTTGGCTTAGTACCGAACACGAGTTCGTAAGGCGTAAAATTAGTTGAAGTGTGAACAGTTGTATTATAGCAAAAAGTTGCGTAACATAACAATTTATCCCAGTTGCTATCTTTATCGACAAAACTTCGTAGATACGTTTTTAACGTTTTATGACTACGTTCGAGAAAACCGTTTGTTTGTGGATGCCAAGCAGTTGTCTGTACCTTTTTAATGTCTAGTAGTTTACACATGCCCTTAAAAACATCGGATAGAAAGTTGGTTCCACAATCGGTTAGAATCGACTTTGGAATACCATATGTGCATACGTAACATTCGACAAATGCTTGTGCTACAGTAGGTGCGTCCGTGGACGATAATGCTATGGCTAACGCGTAACGAGATAACTCATCTTGTAGTGTTAGTATATACATATTTCCTAATAAAGTTTTTGGTAATGGTCCTACTATATCTAGGCAAATGCGTTCGAACGGTTTTACTACTGTGCTGGTAATTAACATCGGTTGTTTTGTTTTATTATGGGATTTATTTTTCTGACATAGCTCACAATTTTTAATATATCGTTTTACGTCTTTTTTAATATTACGCCAGTTATGGTTTATTTGGAGTCGCTTTACGGTACGCGATACTCCTGCGTGACCCCCTAGCGGCGAATCATGATGCTCGTAAATTATTTGTTGTTTTTCTTCTTCTGTATACTGTCTACCACTATATATTTTAACTACAATGTTTGTACCTTTAAAGATATATCTGAACATCGTTCTGATTCGTGCATAATTTGTTAGAGAGGACTGACCGTCTAATTTAATGGTTGAAAAGGCGGTTATGTCGTTGTTAATACAATACGTTTTAATGTCTACTATCGCTTGGTACACGCCCTCTGGTTCAAGAGGCGTGTTATGTGTTTTTAGCATATTATAGAAAATCATCAGAGGCAACGTATCGGAAATTACACAAAACCGGTTTTCGTCCGTGAATTGTATTTTATTAGGATTGACATTTTTTACGATACCTCTTACATCGGAATGGGTTATTTTTTTGTCCCCCGGTATCGGTATAATTGTGGTTTCACTTTCAATGGCCTTGCTAATGCTGTCGTTAACCTCTACAATTTTTGAATTAAAAATCGGTTTGTCTTCCGCGGTTCGAAATTCTACGAATGTTTTATTATCTACTGTTTTATCGGTTTGTATTACTCGGATACGCGATAAACAGTCCGCGTTTGAATGTTCCGGTCCTGCCCTGTATTTTATAGTATAGTCGTAATCAGCCAACTGTAATCGCCAGCGCATTAATTGAGACGATGCGTCTTTAATACCAAACAGGTATGTTAAAGGTCGATGGTCGGTGATTATGGTAAAATGTCGGCCATAGAGATATGGTCTAAAATATTTCACGGCCCATACGATGGCTAACAATTCTTTTTGAATAACGCTATAGTTATTTTCGGTTTGTTTAGTGTTCTACTCGCGTAAGCTATAGGTTGGTCATTAGGTACGTCCCCTTGAGAAAGTACGGCTCCTATGGCATATTGTGAAGCGTCAGTACACAAGTTAAATTTCCCTGCTTCCCATCTGGATAGACTAGCAGTGGCGGGTTCATTAAAGCCTTTTTAAGTTCTTGGAAACTATGTTCGCAATTGTCAGTCCATGTAAATGGTACGTCTTTTTTAAGTAAGTAAGTTAGTGGTTTTGCTATTTTCGCAAAATTGTCGACGAAACGTCTATAGTAATTTAGTAGTCCTAGAAAAGATTTTATATCTTTCGCGTTTTTAAGCTTGGGATAATCTTTAATGCATTTTAATTTGTTAGGATCTGGTGACACCCCGTTTTCGTTAATTACATGTCCCAAATAGATAACTTCTTTCCGTAAGAAAGAACACTTTTGAGGTTGTAATTTTAATCTATGCACGCGCAGTCGATTGAAAACCTGTTCGAGTTTGTTTTGGTGGTCGTTTAGACTGGACCCATGTACTACGATATCGTCAAGATACGCTGTACACATTTCCTCTAGACCCATAAGAACGGATTTCATCGCGCGAGTAAAAGTAGCGGGTGCTGAACTTAGTCCAAATGGCATACGTAAATATTCGTAGTGACCCGATTTAGTGGAAAAAGCAGTTTTATGCACATCAGATGGTTCAATATTAATTTGGTGATATCCGGAAGCTAAATCTAGAGTACTAAAATATTTAGACGACCCCAGAGATTCGAGAATTTCGAGCAAGTTCGGCAATCCGTACGCTTCGTTCTCGGTGACTTCGTTAAGTTTTCGGAAATCTACACAAATTCGTAACTTGGGTTTCCCTGCCGAATCTAAATTCTTTTTCTTTACTACTACTAATGGAAAGTTAAATGGTGATTTAGAATCGCGTATTATATTATTACTTTTCATTTCCGTAACTTGTTTTTCGATTTCTTCTTGGTACGCCCAAGGTAAACGATACGGACGTATGTTAATGGTTTTGTGCATCGCGGCGTGTTTATTGTATGTGTCACTACCTCTGTGGCACTTAAATAATCGCCGGGCAAGTAAAACAGGTCCGCGTAATTACAACAGAGTTCTAAAATATTATCGCGCTCCTCTTTGTTTAAATCGTCCGTGTTAAGTTCGTTTTTTAGTTTCGTTATGCGATCCGTTTGGTCGTTATCTGCAAAGGATGCTTTAAGTACGGTTTCATGATACGGTTCCCATTCAATATGTCGTGTGGTTAGCTCGTCAATAATAAAAGGTTCCTCCGAAATATTTATTATATTGCTTATTATTGTATTAGTGCTAACCGGACTGATGCTATTTGCTATAATAACGTTTTCGTTGACGTCTTGTTTTTTTATAGTTATCGCGTCATGTTTAATATTTTCGTCGTTTTTAATTAGAAGTACACAGTTACTTCGCGGTGGTAATATAATTCTTTTAACCGGTTTGTTCGGGTATGGTTAACGTATTTTTATTATAGTCCATAATGACTTTGTTTTGTTTTAAGAAATTTCGCCCGATTATACCTGATTCGTTTATTGGAAAATCGTCGAACACGACGTCGAATTTTACAAGGACGCCTACTTCGCTAATTTGCATAGTCGTCACTATAGTCCCGATCGTAAAAATAGGTGTTTCATTGATACCTTTGATAGTTCGTTTTTCGTATTCGTTAATAACTACCTGTCCGTTTAATGCGGAGAGTTTAATGAGATTCATTTCTGCACCTGAATCGATTAATAATTTAATGTAGGTACTGAGGATCGAAATTATGTGAACTACAGATTATGTGTTCCTCCTCGAAATTAGTAACTACTCTTACGTGATTTTGTTTTATTTCACTGACGGTTCGATTCAATTGACTAGTAGTGGAATTTTCGTTTTCATTCTCGTTGCTACTAGTGCTATTATTTTTTTCTTCGTTATACCTACGTTTTCTACAATCTTTAACAGTGTGGTTATTTTTTTTACAGTATGTGCAGAACCTAACCTGTCCTTGATATTCTTTTTTTACTACAACGGGTTTTTCGTCGCGATTACTTATGGGATTTCTAAAACCTGTGCTGCCCGATGTGCTCGCGTTACTACGACACTCGTTTGCATAGTGCCCCATTTTATTACATTTATTACATTTAATATTTTTTTATTCGCGTTATTTTTCCCGTTATTTTTATTCGTGTTAAAGCGTCTATTTAAATTTCTTATGTCCTCCTCTTCTTCGACAGCAAGCGTAATAGCTTCTTCGAGAGTAAGAACGTTTCGCGCTCGTAACAAACTTCGAATTGCGGGTTGTGCCCCGTTAATAAATGCATTGCGCGCTCCCGATTTATGCGTGTTCGCGACTGCGGCGGCGTCATTTTTATTTAGCCCTACCGTTAGTGCGCTTACCAAATCGTGGTAACATTTTTCGGTGCGTGCGGCGAAGCTTTTAATATCTTCGTCGTATTTTTGTTTAATATTGTATAGATTTGTTTGTAAAAAACCGATTGAGTGCGTTGCCCCGAATACTTTCCGAAGGTGAGCTTCGAGTGCGGGCCAATCCGGAATACTGCGATAGCGTACTGCTTGAAAAGCTTCCCCCTTTAAACTTGTTAACATTCGTTTGAAAATCATAGGTTTAAGAGTTTCGTGGACGTTTTCCATTATATAATTACATTCAAGTATATATGACGCTAAATCTGTCTCAGATCCCCCCGTAAAGGTCGGAATCATGCGTATTGCAGATTCAATTCCTAAAGTTACACTCATGATGGTTGTTCGTAAAGTTTGTGGGTTGTATTTAATTATTTCCCAACACCGATTAGGACTCTCAGACATATACTAAAGAATTTATTTGCTTATACGGCAACTTACAAAGTGTTCATTGTTTGTCCGGTCCTGTGGTTGTCCTGCTTGAAAACTGCGCTGCGGCTCGTTTCGCTGCTAGGCTCGATTTGTTGTCTTGTCGCAACTTATCCATGATCTCTTTCCGTTGATCCTGATGTTGACACACTCGAGGTCCGCTGATGTACTTGATTTTGGGTTGGATACCAAAATTCTTCTTTCAGGTGACCCCACACCTGACACCAAAAACGTGTAGTGATCTCTCACTATCGTTTATAAATGAGTGCTTGACATCTGCAGTTGGATCAAGTTGTCGGGAAAAGATTACGGGTTTTAAAAGTGAGACAAAGACACAATGTTAATACAAGAGTTTATTAAAATTAAAGTTATAATTTGTTACAATAAAACAAGTGTATAAGAATTTGAGGACAGCACGTTAAGTAGCTGCCCGAGAAAAAGTTAATCTTAAAATTCGGACATAGACTAGCTCTATGCGAATGTGAAACTAATTCTAAATTTTAAGACGGACAGAGACCTGTATTTATATGGTTCTCTGTACCCCCTGGTTGTACATGATAGAGACTAGGAAATGGACAAAAAGGTGTGTTATAGAATGTTGTCACCGTAGCTACAAAAGTGGTTTTGCGCCCAAGACACTTAACCCTGGATTGGACTTGTTGTTGTGCTATTATACCAAGGCGTGCGCATCTATGATTTATGTGCATGGCTTGTTTGTCAAAAGGGCAAGAAAAAATTGTTTGTGGCTGTGTTTTCCCATACGCTTTGATTCTTGGAAATTGCCATCAAATTTAATTACGTATCGCTACGAGTATGATAATAAAATATTTAAATGTGCAGAACCTCGTAGTATATGTAAATGAGTTAAAATAGAAAAAATAGTGAGACGACTCCGTCGGCTTACTACATTACTATCCCGACACGTGTCATGGTCATAGTAGCATCCGCATTACCCTTGACACGAGGCATGGTCATACTAACTTAGCCTTGTAATCTCGTAGATATCTTATAGATATCTCGTAGCCCATAACACCTCCCCACAAAAAAAAAGGTTTATGTCTGCAAGACAGAAATCTTTACAATTTTCTTAAATGCACTCAGTTACACTTACAAATTCAGTTTTACATTGGTAACTTAATAATAATATTAGTTATATCAAATTTTAAATCAATCAAGAATACAATATAAAGTATGTTAGTACAGTATATATTATTAATATATATATTTTTAAATATTTGAATCTCCTTCACCTTGAATAATACAATTAAAATAATAAAATAAATTTGTGAATAATTAATTAACATTACACACGAACGTTACGTTCTACCCATATACCAAATTAAATAACTGAATAACTGAATCTACACATAGGTATAAAATTAATATTAATATTTTAAAATGCTTTATTAAGTTTTCATATCGTTGTTTTTTTTTTATGATGATATGATTAAATATATTATATTTAGTATATTATTCTACATCCATTCTCATAGATCATGAAATTGTTTTAGTATAGTTACTTTCTTTTCTTCCGTATTCTCTACGTTTTTGCGGTTTTAGTTTACGCAAACTATAATTCTGATTTTAGTCTTACGAAATATGTATCGTAACATTGACCTTACTTTTTTACATTCTAACTCGTCATTCATACATAGTTTATTCATTACTATTTATTTAACTCTTTTTAATTTCACAAACCTTTCTTAAATTTATTCATTAATACTATAATCTTATATTTAATTAGGTAATTATTTGCTTTATCATTATAATACTGTTTTACATTATTTTTATGTATGGTAATGCCTCGTCGGCCACGTTGTATAACTATATTTTCATCTCCTATTACTTCAATTACTATGACTAGTATTAACTTTATTTATTTCTAACAATTTGCAAACTTCCGTAAATGTTTTGCTAAGGAAATCCGTTCCCTGATCTGTCAATATCGTTCCCAGTATTCCATGTACACACACGAAATGTATAACAAAAGCTTCCGCGACCGTGTTTGCCTGATGATTGGTACTCCTAGCGTGTATTTAGATAAGTCATCTTGCATTGTTAAAATATAATTATTACTAGACAAGGTCGTTGGTAATGGACCTACAATATCTAAAATATTTTTTTTTTATGTTAATAGAAATATTATATAAAGATTGCTCTGTATTACATACGGTGTATTACCTATTACTTTACTAATCGGTAAAACAAATTAATAGGACTTACGTTTTATTTCATATTTTATTCCTAATGTTAAATTTTATTGTTTTGTAATTTTGTCACTTATATAATACTCTTTTTTAATGCTTTTAAAAGTGTACCTATAGTTTCTTTTACATTACTCTAGAATAAAACCATATTTCCAAAATTTTTATTAACCTATTCATAATTATATTCTACTCTATTATTTATTTATTACTAACTTATCGTAAAGTCCTGTACCATTGTTTTCACTTTATTACAGGTGTTCTATATTTGATCAACCTCCTTGGTATATATTATCTGATTGAAAATTACTGATATGATTATTCGTGTTATAATTTCTTGTATTATTTGTACGTTGAAAATTATTATTATTTAGTCGTGAAAAATTATAATTATCTCTATTATTAGAAAAATCGTTCCTGTACCTATAATTATCTCTTTCTGAATTATATTCTACTTCTTCTGCTTTTGCCAATTGTAATTGTTCTTATAGGACTTATTAATCCTTTTATAAAAATATTCAGTGTTTGTTCTTTTAAAGTTTCGTGAATTACTTTTGCTTCTGATTCCTCTTTATTAAGTGTACACGCAGTACATAATTTATAATACAATTTTTCTACTCTATGGCAATAATCATTGACGTCTTCACCATGACGCATCTTAATGGAATTTAATTGTATCTGCAAACTTGAAACAGTTGTCGTATCTTCAAAAGCATCCGATATATAACTCTTAATGTATACCCATTTAGCAACATTTTTATATTTTATCATTTCTAATGCTCTACCGGATAACCTAGTTGTTATATATTTAACTAAAGTCGGTGCGCATTTTTCTTCAACCAAATTTACTGCCATATCACATGCATTTATGAACGGATAGATATCGTCTTCTCCCGTACACATAGGTATAAGCTTAAATGCTTCCTCTAATTTTATGGTAACCATTTTCTTTACACGCGGTTTTCTCCCGAACGTTAACTCAGTATGTTCAAAATCGTCCGTAACCTTGCTACATGTAACCTTTTTATTGTCTAAACTTAAACTTCTCTCTAAGCTGTGTTTTATTTTCGCGCTCTGGCGTTCACTTTGGTTTCTAAATAAACTAGGGCGTTCTTTCGGGCTTTCAATAGGGCTAGGGCTTTTACTAGGGCTAGGGCTTCTACTAGGGCTTCCCAAATCAATCAACTGTTGGGTTTTATTTAATACTTCTAAACTCAATTCTGGAGTTTCTAAAGACGTCTTATTCGATGGATTAGCTACTTCCAAAGGAGATGTACCTGTGTTCTCCATAAATTGCTTTCACACTCATTTGATACGTTTTACAATCAACTATAATAATATAACTCAATAATAAATCTCAATAATATATGCCCTTTAATAATTCTCAATAATAATCTCAATAATTCAACAATATGCCCTCAAAATAATATAATAATTCAATAATAACTCAAATAACTCAATATGCCCTCAATAATAATATAATAACTCAATATTTCTCAATAATAATTCAAATAAATCAATTGCCCTTTAATAATCAAAAAAAAATTCCTAAATAGTTTTTTTACGACCTACTTAAATATATTCAGTTACTTAAATGATATTTCTTAGGTTTTATATTTTTAAACATATATCCGTGTAATAATTTAATTAACTATTCACTCACAATAATGCGACGTTCGTTGATGTTGTCATCCTGTGTGATACTTTCTGCAACGTTGAATTGAATGGTCTTCTCTTCTGGAGTTATCAACGAAAAAGAATGATCAAGTCTTCCTTGTTGATGGTAGCCTTTGACAGTTTGTCTCCTTGAAAAGTGAATCCTACCGACTGCGCCAAATTGTTGCGTGCCAGTATCAGATTTGAATCCAAATGGTTAATTTGAATGAAAGTTAAACTTAATAACGTAATATGTTTTATTGCATACAAACAAAATACATGTAACAAATTAAATAAGTGGCTGAGTGACGTGAAAGTGCTCAGTTGTTGATAGCTTTGGTACATCTGCCGTTGCTGGTCTTCGGGCTCCCTTATATATTGTGGTGCGTCTCTTGTTTACGTCGTGTTGTCGCCTTCTGGGTAAAACCAGGTGTCCTTGTTGTTGTTGTTGCAAATTCGGACACGAATTTGAAAATGTGCAATAACATCTCAAATGCATCATTAGTGCACTGTAATTATTGGTGCGCTTACTATCCCGACACGTGTCATGGTCATAGTAGCATCCGCATTACCCTTGACACGAGGCATGGTCATACTAACTTAGCCTTGTAATCTCGTAGATATCTTATAGATATCTCGTAGCCCATAACATTATAATGGAGAGGAAGAAGTTGTGACGTTGTCCTTATTATATGTATCTGCAGATACAATGACAGATTCAATGTCAAGTAAGATAAATAATATTATTTTCACTTTTTATATAATACCTAGTACCTATAGTTAAATTATATTTTTAGGTGTAACAGGGACACTAGACACAATTATAGTTTCAACTGAAGCCACTGAGCAGAATACAGTAGAAACAATATCCAGTACAGAAAAGTCATCATCAGATGTATCTGTTAATAAGTAAGTTCTATAGTTCATAGCATATTATATAATTTGTATTAGTAGTAATATGTACTAATTCTAGCGCAGTTATCTTTAATTTCTATTTAACATATTAATCGTGTTTAATTTCATATAAAATTAAAATTAAGAAAAAAATTTAACACAATTACTATTTTAAACAGAAATTAATGATAATTGTACATGGATTGTTGGAACATATATACTACTTGTATTCAATTACAATGTATTTAATTTAATAAAAAAATATAATTTCTAAATTCAATTTTACAGAAAGAGAAAATGTTTTGTGGGTGATTTTAAACATATTAATGAAATTGATACCCCTAACAGAAGGTTGCAATTTTGGAATGCTTCGCATGCAACTGTAGAAAATCAACGAAAACGAATAAAGTTCCTGAATAAAAAAAATTTATTATTGACTAAAAGAGTAAAGACATTAGATGATTTAGTGAAACATCTAAAGGATGAAAAAAAAATGATATCAGATAATTGTTTTACAGTTCTGAAGGTATGTATTATACTATTGATTTAATTAAATAGGCTGTATTTACTAGTGGGTTATAAACATTTAGGAAACATTGTCAAGTAGTCTGCACGAAATGGTGATGAATCAATTACATATATTTTCAGGGAACACAGTGACCCCAGAATTGAGATCGTTTGCACTCACATTGCATTTCTATTCACCTACAGCATACAATTATGTGAGAAAAACATTCAAAAAATGTTTACCTCATCCAAGCACTATCCGTAAGTGGTATTCTACTATTGATGGGTCTCCAGGAATTACTTAAGAATCATTGAATGCCATTGCAATGAAAGTAACTGAAATGAAACAAAAAAATTTAAATTTAGTGTGTGGTTTGATTATGGATGAAATGTCTATCAGAGAAGCTGTACATTTTAATGGTAAACACTTACAGGGATACATTAATTATGGACACAAAGTTAATGATTCGGATGCAATGCCAAAAGCTACAGAAGTTCTTGTGTTCTTAATTGTTGCATTAAATTCACATAGGAAAATCCCTGTTGCATACTTCCTAATAAATGGATTAACTGCTGAAGAAAAAGCCAATCTCCTTGAGACATGTCTAATTAATATTCATGAAACCGGTGCTATTGTAAAAACTCTTACCTTTGACGGAGCTGCTTCTAATATTTCAACGGCCAGACATTTAGGAGCAGATCTACACAATCAAATTTTATCGCTTCTCCATCCAGTGACAAAAGAAGATGTGTGTATATTTTTAGGCCCAGCTCATATGCTAAAGCTAGTCAGAAATACGATTGGAGATTGGGAAATATTATATGATGCTGACGGCAACGCTATAGAGTGGAAATATTTTAAAAAATTAGTCAAGTTGCAAGAAGACAACAGGCTGCATTTGGCTACAAAAATTCGGTCTAAACATGTTTTTTATAGCAAAGAAAAAATGAAGGTTTCCTTGGCTGCACAAGTACTAAGCACAAGTGTAGCTGATGCATTGTTATATTGTAAAACAAAACAAATTAAAAATTTTGAAAATTGCAATGCAACAATTACATTTTGTAGAAAAATAAATGATGTGTTTGACTTTCTTAACACTAGAAATTTTTTAAGCAAACTTAAATACAAGAAACCATTATTCTTAGAACACGAGGCTGTTATGAATAATTTTATTGATTCATCAATAAATTATTTAAAATCGTTACAAAGCAAAGATCATTTAAACATACTCACATCTCCACGAAAAACAGGTTTTAATGGACTCATTGTGTGTCTTCAAAGTATGAGAAGATTATTTGAAAATGTTATTAAAACTGGACAAATGAGTTTTATCCTTTCATATAAAATTTCAAACAAAATCTCGCTTTTTATATAAGGTAGGTTTCTTATGTTTCTCATCATAATATTTTTTGTTATATGATTGATTTTTTACTATCTTGTCCTTAGCCTCTTTTCTTATTTCCTCCAAGTTCCTGTCCTTATCTACTTCCACCAATAACCTCCTAAACTCACCTTCCACCGTACCCCCTTGATACACTCCAAATAGTAACTTAGATGGAGCTTCACCCGTCGAAGCACATAACATATTGTTCAAGGCGTACTCGACCTCATGCAGTACCCTATCCCACCTATTTAAATCTACTGTCTTTTTTGCCAGCATTGCTGTTATACAACGGTTTACTCTCTCAACCTGACCATTTGCCCGGGGTGTTGCCGTTGCCACTAATACCAAATCTATTTTTTTCTGGGCTAAGAATTCTCTAAATGCATTAGATGTGAACGTTGAATATCTGTCAGATATTACCCTTCTAGGTATACTATAACACCTGAAGTAGTCATTCATATGCTTAATTACTTATACCGTGTTAGTGGTTTTACAAGGATATAACCTAACAAATTTTGTAAATGCATCAATGATTACCAACAAATATTTATTTTTTTTACCAGTCTTCTCAAGTGGACCGTAGTGGTCGACATGGATTGTATCAAACGGTATTGGAGTCTTAGGTATAGGGTGCAACTTACCTTCCTTCTTACCAGGGCTTGAAACCGTTTTCAAAACCGATTTCAGAAACCGGTATATACCGTTTTAAAACCGAAATCAAAACCGTAATCAAAACCGAAACCTAAAAAAATTGGATACCGGTATTAAAGTCAAAACCGAAACCCAAAAAATTGGATACCGGTATTATAATTTAAAACCGAAACCGGAAAAAATTGGATACCGGTATTAAGTCAAAACCAAAACCGTAAAAAATTGGAAACCGGTATTAAATTCAAAACCGTAATAAGAAAAAATTGGAAATTGTTAATTTTTTTTTTATTTTACGGGTTTTTCAAATTTTAAATACGTAAATCCATTAATATGCCCGTGAAATCATAATTAAAATGTTGATAACCATTTAATTATTTGCAAAATTATTAGTTGTTTTATTAATAGAAATGAATTATACCTAATACCTTATAGATATTAAAGTTATTAGAAAATACCATAATATATGACAACACGGACAAACAACGATAATTTTATAGACATAGCCCCCTGAAAATACTCGAATGCGCTATATGCCTTTATATAATTATATGTATCTTACATTTCTAGACCGTTCGTTACAATGTGTCGCTATTTTTGATACTAGTTGTCCCGTATTGTTATAATATAACTCGTATAGTACTTATTTGTTATTATAATATTATCAAATATGTAGTTATTTATTTAAATTATTGGCCAGCACATTACAACATTTGGTTATCTATTTGACGGACGACGGCCCGTATGTGTCTATTCATATTTTATTTAATATTATTTAATTCTATAAATAATATAATCCAACAATAATTGTATAAATACTGAGTACCACATATTTATACAAGTAGAATATGTACCAAGAAAAACTTAAAATAGCACGGGTTTTAAACTGTGTACGTGATCGTACGACTATCGCCGTTGCTGCAGTCAACTGCAGTGTGTGGGAAGCGGGGACAATAATAATAATACTAATATAAGAATATTATATAATATTGTTTAAGAATTATTTAGTTATTAAAAATAGTTGGATTTTTAATTTTTCCCTAGCCCCTACACTGCATAATATGCTTATGGTCCGGTATTGGATATTTATGATTTTCGTACCATGTATGCGTGTTTGTCGTTCATTACAAATTTAGTAATTACTATTTCATAATAATCAATATTTATTATTTAATTTATCATTATTGTGTTTCACCTATTCGTGTTCACAGTGTCGTTCTACATCATTAGGTTTTGGTTTTTTTGCTTATTAGTGTTGTTCTAACCAGTGTATTATTTTTATGTATAACTTGCAAGATTGAAGTTTATAACCACGAGTCAATCTACGACGACATTTATTTAGTTCTTTTATTTGGTAAGTATTGTTTAATTTTTATCGTTAAGGTTAACTTTTTCAACTTTAATTTTATCTAAATGATTTATTTTTTAGGTACTTACTTAGAAGTACATAGAAATTATGGGTAGAAAGAATACTAATCCTGTTGGACGTTTGTTTTTCACTTATAATAAAGAAACAAACGAGTCCACATGTACTGTTGAAGGATGTGTAAAACGTATTTTAAAAGGTCATCACAGTAATAATCTCGAAACACATATTCGTAGTTTTCATCCTGTCGAGTATTTAAATTTGCAAGCAGTAAAAAATGATGGTCAAATTAAGCGTCAACATAATATTGATCCAAGCTTATTTCCATCAAAAGTAAATATTTATCAATTTAATTAATTATATAAGGTGTGATATATTTTTTTTTTTTTTAATTCACTTTTTACCTAAGTGAATGTTAATACTTAACACCTATTTATACCTACCTGTTTATACCTATTGGCTATTACATTACCTATTGGTAGGTAGCCAGGTAGGTACAAGTATTAAAATAATTATAGCCATATTAAAAAGAACAGCATTTCAGTAATTTTCATAAAATTCAAAATATTTTACCAAAAAGTTCTAGTTAGGTAATAAAATAATCGGTTGCTGTGTTTGCGAAATAGTTGTTGTTTTTATCATATCAACTTAATAAAATTGAAGCAATTCATAAATCGTTTGTTTCTCCATAGTTTTAACGAATAATTACATTTTACCTATATTGTATTATGTATAATTACAATTTATTATTATTATGTATATAATAAATTGCCAATGTAACTGACTTCTTTGGTATTAACTATCATTTATAAGGTTTTACTAATTTGTTAAAATACAATTTACACTAGGTTTTTTAATTTATTGTCATATCTGATAGGTAGGTAGCTGGTAGATAGAGTTTTTTCAGTATTTTATGTAATTTAAATTTAATCATATAGCTATACAATTTAACTCTCCCTACACATTTGTATATATTATAAATTTATAACTAAAATATATTCAAAATGTTAACTATACCTATTAGAACAATGTATACTTTGTTCCAAGTTTCTAAGTTCTAACTACTGATTTGCTGTGGACCTGGCTTTAGATATTATTAATAAGTAAATAACTTTTTAAAATGTAATTATCTTTAAAAGTTTTTAATTATTGTTGCTTAATATGTATTTTATATGTTTATAATAAAAAAAATGCTATAAAAAGTATAATTTTTTTTTAGAAATGTGGTCCGTTGGATTCTATGATAAACATTTCAAAGAAGAAATTGTATGTAAATATTGATAAATTTAAAGTACTAGAAGCCTGTACTGAAATGGTAACGATCAACGGCCGTCCTCTGACTATATTTCACGATTCAGGATTTAAAAAAATTCTAGATCCTCTCACATCAGCAATTGGTGAAGGTATAATATAGTGTAAATGATTTTATTATCATACATTTTTCTATTACTAATTTTAATTTTGAGTTTTGGTTATATATTTTTAATAACTTTATAGGGAGATTTATTTATTTTTACTTTTTCATTTTGAATACATCATATTGTATTATAATATACCCATTTATTGTACTAATATATTCAATCATTAATAATAATATAATATTATATATAGTATAGTATAATATAATATTATAATTATATATGTACATGTAACTAATCTGTGATTTTTATTTTTTTCTTATAAATAAGGATTTACAATTAATTCACACAACATTAAGAAACATATATTTTCGGCCTCAAATATAATCATCAGTGAAATTACTAATGATGTCAAATATAAATTAATTAGTCTGAAAATTGATTGTGTTAAACGCCATAACCGTTCTATAATGGGAGTGAATATCCAGTATGTAAAAAATGGTAAAGTTTGTTTGGCAACTTTAGCAATGAAAGAAGTTCGTGAACAACATACTGCTGATAATTTAAAAAAATTGGTACATTAAATATTAACTCCATATTTATGCCTACACAATACACATTTTAAGTTACAATTATTTTTTTTTTCAATTTGTTAGCTTCTCGAAGTGCTACAAAAGTATAATATGGCTAAAGAACAAATTTTTACTATAACCTGTGATAATGCTTCAAATATGGTGAAGTTATCTAGAATAATTAACAATGAATGTGAAGAAATAAATGTGATAGAAACAAATGCAAATGATTCTGATTCTGATTCTGATATTGAATTTGAATATGAAAGAGGAGAAGGAACATCTTTATCAACAAATGATATTGAGAACGAACTTTTTAATGAGGATTTCGAAAATAATGGTAAGTTTTAAAAAAATCACATTACACTAACTTTATAAAATGAAATTTATTGTAAGTATTATTATATTAGATAATACAAACAAGGAAGTGGAAGATCTTCAAAAAATTGTGATGAGTGCTATAGAACCGAAATCAATAACATCATGCATAAGGTGTTCTGTGCATTCCTTACAATTATGTGTTCTGAGTGGTCTAAAAAATGCGCCTATAGCGAGTTGTATAACTGAAGCTAGAAAGGTAATTTTAAAATAAAACATTCTTAATGACTAGTTAATTTGTATCTTTAATTTTGATTGCATATTAAATTTAAACATTTTCTATAGGTTGTAAAAAAGCTCAGAACCCCAAAATATGCTAGTTGGTTAAAAAGAAAGCATTTGAAGTATGCTGTCATTGATATAGAGACTAGGTGGAATTCTCTATACAATATGCTCTACAGACTCTTAGAATTGAAAGAATTTTGTAAGTTGCACGATGGAACAAATCCAGATATCAAACTAAAGGACTGTGAATGGGAGTCAATACAGAGTGTTGTAAGTTAAATAACTAATTAAACATTAAACTAAATAATAAATAATAATCAACTCCCATGTTTAAAAAGACAACCAAAAAGTCCAAAAATCTAAAAAATTACCAAAACTTAGAATCAAAAATTCTATATTGGTGAATTATACTTAAATTTTTTAATCCTTCTAAATTTAGGTTAATGCTCTTAATCCTGCAAAGATGGCTACACTTGCATTACAAAAGCAAGACCTCAATCTTGGTGATTTTTACGGCATATGGTTCAAAGCTATACATGGGTTAACTGCAGATGGTTCCATACTAGCTAAGACCATAAAAATAGCTATGGAGAAAGAACTTAAAGAAAAATATTTGGAAAATACCACATTCTTAGCGGGTATGTGTATTTTTTTATGTGTACCTAGATGTATTATACTAGTATATTATTATGTATACCTAAACTACAATTTTTTCATTTACTTTATTATTTGTAAACTGTTACAGCAATATTTGTTGATCCCAGATATCAGTGCTTACTAACTTCTGAACAACAAATTATAGCAATTGATCGTCTTGTTGAGACTTGGGAGACTTTACAATTATTAAAAGATAAGAATCCTGAATTTAATAATTCCAATTCATCTGCTGAAGGTAAACAAATATAATTTCAGACACAAAGTTGACAAATTTGACAATATAATATAACATTGTAAGCAATATTTTTAATTTTTAGTTCATAACGAGGTTGATACAAATGACCAACATTCTGAAGATTTTTTTGAAAATTTTCTATCTTCCCAATCATCTAACCTATCTCAATCTTCAACTTCATCAAATCCTATACAAACTATTACAGCCATTTTAAATAGTTTTAAAAATGTCCATCGCATTCCTTATACTGATAGTGTATTGAAATATTGGGAAAACGAAAAAGGAATTCATCCTGAACTGTATGAGTTAGCTTGTGTTCTTTTAGCAATTCCAGCAACTCAGGTAAATTTATTTACTCATATTAGTATATACCTACTTGATGGGAATTTTTAAATTATACCAAATATTATAATTTCAGGTCAGCGTAGAAAGAAGTTTTTCGGGACTAAAATTTATCGTATCAGATTTGCGTACATCTCTAGATGAAGAACTTTTAGAGGCTATAATGATTATTAGATGTAATAAACAATTTAAAAAATCATGTTAAAAATATATTATACAAATATCTAAAAATTTAATAAAGAAGATGATTGAATAACAAATTTTTAAAATTGTATGTTAATTGTGGCTTTAGTGATAAACATTAAACAATGTTAGTAATATAAAATATTACTTGCAACAATAATTTTACTTAATGATTATTATAATTGGAAAAAATTGTTTTCTGTTGTAAATAGTTAAAATAATGTTTTTAATTTTTATTATTTTCAATGATCACACATTTGTGTTTAATTATACCAAAAAAAAAAATAAATCAAGCTTGAAAATACTAAATACCTAGTGAACGTGTTATCCTTTTTTTTATTATAGATATATATTTATTTTGTCTATAAAACAGTTAAGTATTAATCCATTATTATTTTTAAAATTTTACAATAGAAAAATCTGAACATAGAGAAGGTTTGCATCAAAAGAAAGATAGTCTAATGATGAATGTACTATCTTTAATTCTTTAAACTGTTGAAACAATTTTGTTCTAGGTTCCTTAAACTTTAAAGTTTGTAATTACTAATTTCTAAAATAAAATTACAAAATCATATTAAGTCAGTAAGTATAATAAAACTATTAAATTATAATTTCAAGTATTTATTTGGAAATTCGTTTTTAAAAAATGTACAAATCGGTACAGTCAAAATCGAAATATGTAAAAATCGGTTTACAAAATCGAAACCGAAACCGAAATTTCCTAATACCGGTATTGAAAAATTGAAACCAAAATCGAAAAAATTAAAAACCGGTATACAAAATCGAAACCGAAACCGAAATTTCCTAATACCGGTATTGAAAAATTGAAATCAAAATCGAAAAAATTAAAAACCGGTATTCGAAATCGAAACCGAAACCGAAATTATTTCAATCGGTTTCAAGCCCTGCTTCTTACCATATACTGGAGAATATGAGATACATTTTAAGCAATTTGAAATACAATTTTTCACTTTTTCTTTCAAATTAGGAAACCAAAATGTTCTCAACACTACTTAACTGGTTTTTTCTACACCCAAATGACCATATTCTTCATGCTCCGATCTTATCACATTATCCTCCATACTACTAGGGACGTAAAACAACAACTCACTTTTATACTTCCTATATACTAAACCATTTCTCATTTCAAAGTACTTATCCTCACATTTCTTCAACCGCTCTTTTAACTTGTTAATATCTTTATCTGTTCGACCTTTTTGCACGTACAAATTGTCCCCGGGTTTTGGACATTTGTTCGGTGACCACGCTAGGTCACTCGCAATGGTGGCGACACTGACTCGCCTGCCCCCCTGCTCCGGGCAACGACGAACACAACGCCGTTAACGTGTTGTTCGGACGTTCGTCGCTCTTTTTTGTACGTCTTGTCTCGCTCGACTTGTGCAATTTACGTTGTGTAACGGCTGCTCCGTCTATACTTGTGGTGATCGCCATGTTTGTATGCGTTTTTACGCTCATCACACTCCAACAGGCTATTTTGCTCTTTGATTCGTCTGTTATTTTTGCGCTCATTCATTGCCGAGCTGTTGTGTTATATTACGTAGTATTATTATTGTCCGATACGATAATCGCGAATTATTCACACCGCAGTACGTGCGATCCACTTGGTTCCGGTCTTAAGCAGTTCAGCTCAACAGATCAACCTTCGTCAGTATCCAGCTCCGAGGTCCAGAGCGGTGATCCCCGTCTCCCCTTTATTATATATATATATATATATATTGTATATGCATACTCGTATTATATAATTGCATATAATATTGGTTATATTGTATTTGTTTTATTGTATTGTTTAGTACAGGTCGCTCTAATATATTAATGTTACTTATATTTATCTAGCATATATTATTTAAATTATTCCCCTCACTACGGTCCGGAGGACTAGGCGAACGGCGTACGCCTTAGTAAGGCTCGTCGGCGTAAATATTATCTTCAATTTGTTTAATCGACAACGATTGTTCAAAAGTATTTTCATACAACATTAATATATTGGTATTCCGACTTAATGCGTCAACGTGTTTCATTTTACTTCCTGCACGATGTTCAATACTGAAATCATAATTCTGAAATAATAACGACCATCTTGCAATCCGAGGGTTCATATCTTTCTTGTTCATAGTCAACTTAAAACTTTCACAATCAGTGAACACTTTGAACTTAATACCATTGAGATAAACATGAAAACGCTTCACTGCATACACTAATGCCAAACACTCCAACTCATAACTATGTTATTTAGCTTGTACCTCAGTGGTTCTCTTACTATAGTAAAACACAGGATGCATTAAACCGTCTTTCTGTTTCTGTAATAGGATCACTCCATAACCCAATGCACTAGCATCACAATGCACCTCGGTTTCAGCTGACGGAGAATATAATGCCAAAATCGGCATTTGCACCAACTTGTTCTTTAACAACTCAAAGGCCTGTGACTCCTTCTCCCCAAACTTAAATTGAGCTCCCTTCCTTAATAGCGCATACAGTGGTGCTGCCAAGATGGAAAAGTTTTCAATAAATATCCTAAAATAACTGACTAGCCTTACAAAGCTGTGTGCATTGGCTATTGATTTAGGTATTGGGAATTGTATTACTGCTGCTATATTAGCCGGATCAGGTCTCACTCCATTCTTATCCACCACATAACCCAAATATGTTATCCTTGACTGCAGAAAAAAACATTTATCTTTCCTCAATTCCAGTAAGTTATTATTACATGCTATTAATACCGATTCTATTATTTCCAAATTTTCTGCTATAGTTTCTGTGGCTATCAACAAATTATCTAAATAAACTAATAACTTTCCAGACATTATTAATTCCCTAAATACTGTTTCAATATATCTCATGAATGCTGAGGGACTATTGCAGTACCCAAAAGGCAATCGGACATACTCATATTGCCCCAAAAATGTTGAAAAAGAGAGATATCTGGACGACTGTTCCGATACTTTCACATGGAAATAGGCATTCATTAAATCTAACTTTGTGAAGAAGATCTTTCCTCTTAAATTATCTAACAGATCATCTATATGTGGAATCGGGCAATGTTCTTTCACAACCCTTTTATTTAATTCTCTCAAATCCGCACACATTCGATATGTATTATTTTTCTTTTTGACTAATACTATGGGAGAACAAAATTCAGATTTACTTTCCTTTATAATACCTTTATATAACAACTCACAAATTATATCCTTCACTGCATTCCTCTCTACATATGATAATCGTCGAGGTTGGTAATTAAAAGGAGTGTGGTATTTCAAACTTATATTAACTTCGTAGTTTATCTCAGGAGTCTCTGGCTTTAACACCTTTGAGTAACAGTTATCATATATTTTTTTCAACTTACATCTATCACTAAATGATACCTCACCTATGTTCAACTCCACATCATCTTCCAACTCATACTCTATTAACCCTAAGTCAACCAAGAAGTCATTACCATTACACTGTTCTTGCTTCGAATTTACCATAATCCTACCATCTTCACCAAACCAAATATTCATCCCCTTAATAAAATTTCTATCCAATAAACATTCGGATAACATAGTCTGATCATCTACCATATAAAATATTTGTTTCTTACTTAAATCATAATCAACTAATAAAACCGTAGCATTAGTAACCGCTTCAATACTCAATTGAGACCCGTTGATACCCGAAATAAAAATATCATTATTAAACGGTTTTCGTTCACTAGTCAGGATAAGATGAGACTTAATCAAAGAAATTGGGCTACCCCTATCCACCAATGCATTAACAGTAACAGTCCCATTACATAATATTATACTTACCCTTACATTATATGCTAGCTCCAACAGTCTGATCTCTCCTGCTGATCCACTAGGCTGCCGCTCGTTCTGTCGTCGAGATTCTTCATTTGTGTCATTCCTATTTTTCTGATCACGTTCCGGACACGCTGATCGCTGATGTGCTGTTGAACCGCAACCGTGGCATGCTCCTTTTGGTCTCACTGGACTGGGACAATTTGGCGCAATGTGTGTTCTGGATCCACAGTTGTAACATATCCGGCTTGTTTCTGTCTCAACACCCTTTTGACTCCTACTCGAACTTTCCGCTTTGGGCTTAGGACTTTCTCCTCTGGGCCACTGCTTCTCATTTGAATTGGACAAAACTATTTTATTTTGGAATCGAACATTTCTGTGCTCTACTAACCGCATGTAGTCCATAATGTCAAATAGTAACTCATTTTCGTAATTATGAGTACAAATATTGAAATAATTCTTTCGACTGGATACCGTCTAATAACTGTTCCTTGGTATCAAACAAATCTAATTCCAAATCTCGACAAAGTCGAACCTTTTCGTGGAAGTAGTCTAGAATACTTTCGTTTTTACTGTGTACCCGCGCTGCCAATGCCTTCCATCGACTGCCCGTGTTAACCTTTCTGAAGAACGTTGCTTTAAACTGCTGTTCAAATCCTGCCCATGAATTGAATCTTCGCCCAATATACCATTGGCGGGCTGGACCATCCACGTTTACTCTCGCCGCCTCCAACTGGAGTGCATCCGACCAACGATGTAATGACGCCACTCCACAGAGCGTGCTCAACCAATCCACCGCTTCGTGGGGCTTACACTTACCATCAAACGTTGGTAGTACTTTTGACAAGTCCGGTGGAGCGTATACCTCCTCTGGCGGTTTCTCCTTTATCGCTAACATCCTCATTAGTAACTCATTCTGTTTGAGTAATGCCTGCATCAAAATCGTGTTCCCGTCTTCCTTTACATGGCTCTGAGCGTTCTGAGTACTCTGGTCGAAGATCACACGATTCACTTCATCCGTAGAGTACTGCGTCCCGCCGTCGACATTTTTATCCGCATTCATCTGACCATCCATAATTAACATTCGTTCTTTATCCCACTTCTGATGTAAGAAATAACTATGACTTTCACTTACAACAATTTATTACTTTCAATAACTTCAATATGCATACATAATAATACAGTAAGTTAGTAACGACGTGCGTCCCACATTCACACAAAAACAACTAAAACTACAATTAAAGATACATAACCTCTAAGATGGGTAGAAAAGTAATAATATAATAATAATAATAATAATAGTGATAATATCACACTACGGTGGGTAAAATACAATAATGTGCCATCTCGTGGTTTTTATATTGTTGCCTGTTGGTAGACAGAAAAGGTGGCCACCGATAGGCTGTGTCCCACACGGTCAACTAGTTCAGACCGGAACGGGTCCCAGTAAGAGCAGTCCAGCAGGGTGTGCTCCACCGTGTCCACCACGCTACAGCACTGCACGCGTGTAGGGTTATTTGTCCTTCCCATGCGGTGCAGGTAATACTGGAAGCATCCGTGGCCTGTGAGCACCTGCGTCATCCGGAAGGACAGCGGTATCGCGGCAGAGGTCTACGCACCCACCTCCTGACGTCCGGGATGAGACGCCGCTTCCACTGTGCCTTTGCCGAGAATAGCCAGCGCCGCTGCCAGAGACCCAAAGTCACGTCACTCTCCGTGGCCTTCAACGTTACCAGATCCACCGGCGGAGCTCCTGGAAACGGCGGCTGCATACGACGCGCCCTCAGCCTAGCCCTATCTTGTGCGAGCAGGTCGGCTGGGGGCATGTACGCCAGCACGAATACGGCCTCGTCCGACACCGTCCGGTATGTTCTGATAACCCTGATTGCGATTGCCCGTTGGGGCGTAGCAGCGCGGCGGTGGTTTTGGCGAACGCCGAGACGGTGGCCGACCAGATAGAAGCAGCGTTAAGCAGCTGACTCTCCACTACGGAGGCCAGTTAGCGCCTCTTCCACTGTCCAGGGCCGCTATCTAGCGCAACCACAGCCTTTGTGATTGCGCCGGATCATCCGGGGTGGAGGGCCCTGGATGTTTCCGCCCACGGGTCGCGGCGTCCACGTCGCGGTAGGTGGAAACAGCGCACTTAGGTGCGGCTGGCTAACGGCGACCCTTTACCTCTAGCGAAACCACAGCCACCCGTCTGTTGGCTACCGCTGACCGTTGACGAACGGTAGTACGCGTAGGTTTGCCCGGTTCCCCCACTAGCTTGTGGGTCGGGTCGCGTGGGAATAAATAATACTACGCCGCGGACAATCACGTAAAAATCCTTCGGTACAGTACGTGTAGGCTTGCCCGGTTCCCCCACTAGCTTGTGGGTCGGGTCGCGTGAGAATAAATAATATCACGCCGCGGTCAATCACGGAAAACCTTTGGTACAGCACGTGTAGGTTTGCCCGGTTCCCCCACTAGCTTGTGGGTCGGGTCGCGTGGGAATAATTAATACCATGTCGCGGACTGCTACGTACCTTCGGTTCACGTGCCCTCGGCAAGCATGGGTGGATGTTGCACGAGGACGGTCGCAACTGGTGTGGTCGTTCACTCGGCCGACCAGCTGAGGCTCGTATCATTACGTTGAACGCACAACGATCGGGCCCGCTCCCTGGGCCGCGATCTGGCCATGCTCTCCGGAGTGTTTGGCCCTGGAACGCATGACACCTTTGGAATGGACCCTAACCCTGGGTAGTACCGGACCTGCTGAGCGGGACCGGGGGCCCACGGGGAACGGAGCAACCGTCCCCATTGGTATTGAACGCACCACGCCTAAGGGAGTTACGAGCAGGAGAATCGCGGGCGTCGCTCTAGTGGCGCGGCCTAGGCTGCCCTACTGGGGTAGGCGCCGGGGACCTCGGCTGAATAACTCCCTAGGCGCCGGATGGACCCCCATACCGCTTACACCCCTCCAGCGGGATAACCGGAGAACATGGGATCTGATGGCTTGAAAGCACTGCACTTACCTCCTGAAGGGGAGGTCAGTCGAGGCACTCGCAAACGCGAAGGCTCGGAATCTGCCTGGTTTCGACTGGGTTGGGACCGTCTGGAGTGATTGCCCGTATGAGGCGGAGCTAACAAGGCCTGGGCTCTCCCGCTTGCGGGAACGACCCACCATTGGCGAGGGCTCGGCTGTTGCCTAGATCAAAGTGGCCCGGCGGGGGAGGGCGGCCCGACAGGGTTGGTACTCCTCGGCGGGATCACTGGTCTGGGAGCTGGTTCTCGTACATCAAATCAAGGTCGGCCGGATCATTGGGTGGGGGCGACTACACGACGTGTGGTTGCTCGGCGCTAATGTGACGGCTACGATGGCCCGAGAAATGATGGAACAGAACCATACCTGCTCACCGGAGCTTCCGTAACCTTGCCATCCGACACTGGCGGGAGCGAAGGAGACTGGGCACGGTAAAACAGACAACCGGCATCTCTTTGGAATGGGCGGAGTCGTGAACCCCCAGATAACGGAGGGTGACTTGGGGAGAGTGGCGAAGGATGAAGCTGACTTGGGTATGTGACGCCCATACGGCAGTCCGACCTGGTTTGGCGGTTCTTTTGGTCCAATCTCGGAACAGCTTACGCTAGATTTCAATCGCAACTGTGGTGTTGACCCTCGACCGGACTCGGCCAAGGCCGGGGCGGGCGAGGTTTGGCGCGTGTGGTTAAGCCGAGTGCGCGGCGAACACGGCCGTCTAACCGGGGAACCTGCAGATGAGGCCGAACGCTTATAGGCTGATTCTGGAATGAGCATCTTCCAAGGGAAAAACCGGTGTATGATGGTGGGAGCTGAGACACTGCGGATAGAACGCATATGGCCTATGGCCCGCCTGACGGCAAAGGGCGTCACAATCCACGACTCGTCTCTTGTTAAGTCCCGTGCAAGTACTTATGATTACCGACTACTCCTCATGTAGATCGGGCGGGCGCAAGAGGGGTTTTAGCGCATTGAATAAGAAATCCGCTCGCGTCACTGGCGGGGCGCCTCCGCCTTCAGAATCGCTAAAGCATCTGTGAGGAGAACGGCGGGGCCGCTGGCGCTGGGGATGCGACCGGAGGGGCGATTCGTGCGTATATACCTCTAAGCAGGGGCGCCATACCCTGGGTTAGTGCCTAGTGGCGAACAAGCTATATGATGCACGGGTGGTACGGTGCTAGGCAGGCTCCTCCGGCTCTAATGGGAATTGGAACCGCGGGCTGCGAGCTTGGGAGCGATGGGCGGTCGATATGGGCCGGGCACCCGGCCGCCCTTCCCAGGTCACATGCGCTGGCCCGGAAGTGCGTGGGACGTTAATGCCAGCGCCGATCGCTGGCGGACGGGCTTGCTGTGAAAAGCAAGCCAGGTCGGAAGCATACAGCTACTGTTGCTCACGGCTAGGGGAGAGTCCCCCGTTTCATAATCGGCGTCCTCTGGAGCGCGCGTTAAGCTCCAGGCCACCCCCCCGGCTTACAGGAGGATGTCTGGGGACTGGTCGTCCCGGGCATTAATAGTCGACTAACCTATGGAAGACACGAATATATCTACGAATCCCGGGTCGACATTCGGATTGGGGAGTCGACCCATATGTTCGCCTACTATAGGTACTTCGACGGTATTGAGCCGGCCGTCTGAAAAACCCCGCTCCGGGGACCTCGCTGTCGTCACTCCGGTCGATTGCACCGCGGCCTCCCCAGGACCCTCGCGAAAGAGGGCAAGACGGAAAAAGCGTACTTACGCGAATAAAAAGAGGAGGGACGGATGTACCTCCATAGTCGAAACTGGTTCGTCCAGCGAAACTATAAACGAAAAGACCATGATAGGTGCAGAAACCATGACTGACTCAGACGGCTCCTTAAAACGCACGCCTGCCCTAACGAGCCCTGGGTTTTCGCGGGGGACACCAGATCGGGAAGTTTGCGCTGACTTACCCGTGAAGGAACGACCTGCTCCTGCGGTGGGTCAAAGACCGATCGCGGCTCCAATTAAGGTGATTCAGATAAATGGTGCGAGGTCAAAACTGGTCGCGCATCAACTGCTTGCACTTATGGAAAGGGAGAAAATAGATCTTGCTCTCATACAAGAGCCGGCGACCGATGGGTCGGGCATTTACTTGCTCGACAGAAACCCGCTTAGGGTGGTGGCGGCGACTGGATCGGCTAAGGCGGCTATAGTCGTCGCTAACCCGGCCATAGGTGTCCTGGCCTTGAGACATCTCTGTACTCTACACATAGCCGCAGCTAAGTTAAAAATGGGCGATCTCCAATGGACGGTGGTATCTTCCTACTTCCAGTTCTCGGAGCCGACACAGGTAC
This sequence comes from Aphis gossypii, assembly GCF_020184175.1. NCBI lineage: Eukaryota > Metazoa > Arthropoda > Insecta > Hemiptera > Aphididae > Aphis > Aphis gossypii. Next base: position 85,773 of record NW_026083047.1, read on the forward strand.
ACGCGGACGCACTGGGATCCGTTCTGGACTCAGTCGGCGTCCCCGTGCTAATCGGTGCAGACGTAAACGCCAGAGCTGCGGCGTGGCACGATCCGTCACCAGATGAGCGCGGTGACATAGTGGTCGAATTGATCCGTAGAAAGAACTTGAGTGTGCTCAACGAGCCAGGCCGGGCTCCGACGTTTAGAAACAGGGGGTCTGCCAACCTGGACGTCACCCTCGCGTCGCCATCTATGGCACGCAGGGTGAAGAAATGGAAAGCAACCCACGATCTTACGTCGAGCGATCACGCTGTGATTGCATTTGAAATCGAGGGGCAGACCACGACCCAGGGGACCGTGAACAACCCAATAAGAATCAGGTACGATTGGAGATCGGCTGATTGGACGAAATTCCGAAATACACTTAGAGTCCTGAAAGGCACGCGGTCGACCGACCTTGGTTGTCCGGACGTAGAGACCTGCACGCAGGCGCTTTCACAAGTGCTTGCAGCGGCTTGCGAAACCCATTTGAGCAGGGTTAGGGTCGCCAGACCCAAACCAGCTCCCTGGTGGAACTCCACCCTTGAAAAAGAAGTGAAAACCCTTGGACGCTGGAAGGCTAGAATGAGAAGCGTGAGAAACGCATTTACCAAAAGAACTCTGAGGAGGAAGTTCCTCCAGAGAAAGGGCGAGTTTAAACGAGACTGCTTCCGGGCCAGACGAGACGCCTGGCGGGGATTCGTGACCGAAGTCGGGAACGACGATCCGTGGGGCTCCGTCTACCAGTGGGTCAAGATTGGTGGAAAACGACCTTCGGCCGAAATACCAGCGTCGATCCGTAAGCTGGACGGATCATTCACTTGCTCACTTAGGGAGACCGGTGAAAGACTACTTGAACAGCTGGTCCCTGAGGATAGTGAGCGAAACGAATCCGCGGAACAGATGGCGGTTCGTAGGGAGACTGGAGTCTCAGTGGGCTCTTTCGCGCCGGTGCGACCTGGACTTATCCCAAGTGGCGACCCGGTAAAATTGTGTGACATTGATGAGGTTAAAGCGGCGCTATGGCGCATTGAATCAAAGAAGGCCGCAGGGCTGGATGGTATAACCTCCAGAATCCTGAAACAGGCCTGGCCCGTGCTGGCTGAGCCGATCACCCACGCATTTAACTGCGCACTTAGGTCTAGGGTGTTCCCAGGCACGTGGAAAGACGCTGCACTGGTGATCATCCGAAAAGGGCCGGGGAAGGACCCGACGGAGGCAAAGTCTTATCGTCCGATAAGCCTCCTCCCGGTCTTGGCCAAGATGCTGGAAGGTATAATCGTGGCGAGAATCCGAGCGGACACGGACTCGCGAATGTCGGCCAGACAGTACGGCTTCACAAAGAACCGCTCAACTGTCGACGCAATCGATCACGTGCTGGGATGGACCGTCGAACGCACGGAAAAGTACGTCCTCGGGATTTTCCTCGACATTACGAACGCATTTGACTGCCTCTGGTGGCCCCGCCTTATAAAGGATCTGCAGTCCAATGGCTGCAGCGACGGTTTAATCGACCTCACGAAAAGCTACCTGGACGGGCGCCAAGCTCATATCTCCATGGGGGGGGGAACTACTGTCAAAGACCTTGACGAAGGGAACCCCGCAGGGAAGTCAGTTTGGTCCTGATCTATGGAAGCAAGCGGTGAACCCGCTACTGAGCGAAGAGCTGACCGTCGGTACAGAGATTGTCGCGTATGCAGACGATCTAGCGATTCTGATCGCGGGAAAACACCGCAGGGAACTTACGGAGAGAGCTAATAATATGCTCGAGCGGGCACGCCGGTGGGCGAATGAGAGAAAGCTGTCCTTCTCGGCGGCCAAGACACAGACCCTCTGGCTTAAGGGTTTTCTTACACCCCAGAAGCCTCTGGATCTTAGGATTGGGGATCTGAAGGTCAAGATGACACCTACGGCTAAATACCTGGGGGTCACCTTCGACCAGGAAAGGACATTCAGTAATCACTTAGCGGAAAAGGCGAGTGACGCAGTGGGACTATTCAGCCGGCTACTATCGGTGGCCAAGTCGAACTGGGGTCTCGGACATTCGGTGACGAGGCTGGTATATAATAACGTCTTCATACCTCGCATGGCGTACGCTGCCTCTACATGGGCGGTGGAATGCATGAGGCATTACCATCACCGTAATAGAGCTCAAGCAGCTCAAAGACGCCCGTTAAGAGCTATAACGGGTGCCTACAAAACAGTATCGACTGCCGCGCTGCAAGTCCTCGCTGGAGTACCCCCCTTAGATCTGGAACTCGGAAGGATAGCCAGGATCGAAAGGGGAAAAGCCGCCGTGAGGAGAGGCAAAGCTAGGGCATCTGAGGCTGCTGTCAAAGAGAAACAATATAATGTTGAGGCGATGCACCTCTGGGAGAGAAGATGGGCCGCGAGCTCGAAAGGCAGACGCACCGCGTCCTGGTTCCCCAGCGTTCGGGCGCGGCTGGAGCGGGTGTGGGTCGTACCTGACCACTACACGTCTCAGTTCATGACCGGACATGGGGACTTTGCCGCGTCGTTGCATAGGTTTGGCCTTGCACGCGAAGCATGTTGTAAGTGCGGTGATCCAGAGGATACCTCGGAACACATGCTATACTACTGCCCTCTCTACTCCCAGGAAAGAGAAAAACTTGTCGCTGACGGCAGGAGCGGACTGGCCGTGCGGCGACGAGTTCATAACTTCATCAAAAGTTATGTTCCTTGCGTTCAAAGACTTCGCTCATCGAGCATTGAACGCAAAGACGAAGGGCCACCCGCGGGCGTGACTCCGGCGATAATTTAGATTCCGGACACGCGGCGTAAAACGTAGCCCCGCCCCGACGGGCGCGGGTGCGACGACCATGAGCTCGGGAAAGCCATCCAATCCGTGCGGGGAAAAATGGCCCGAGTGACGTCTTGGACAAAGTCTGAAGATAAGTTGCGCGTACCGGATGGGGTCACAGGTGGAGGTCCGGGGCTGCCCTTACGGGTGAATTGGAGGACCTCCGAAATACGAAAGACCCCAGTCCGAGAGCCGTAAAACGAAAGAGGAGCCAGACCCTCCTCTACGGCGAAACGAAGTGCGTACCCCGAGCTGGCTCGGAGCGAAGGGTACACAATGCACAATAAACCCCTAACACGGTGCAGGAACGGGAACCTGCCATGAAAACCGTACCGCGCAATAAAGGAAGTCCCGCGGTCAGACTTGATCGGATTGCGGGAGGACGCTTGCGGGCTAGGTAGTTGCGAGTTCCTGGGACTGTCCCGAATCTTGTACCACGGGTGTCGGAGAAGCAAGCCCCCTTACCCCGTGGTCGTAACAATAGGCCAAAACAACCGGGAGAGGCTCCGACAAGTGCCACGCGCGTCCGGCCACCGAGGCGCGGCCACATGGTTAGCCCCGCGTCGGGCGTCGCGCGTCCGTGGCATATGAGGACGGTCTCGTGGTGGCGCCGTTAGTAGCTAGGTAGGAGTAGGGGTTGACTCGGAACTCTAAGTCCGCACTACTGGTCGCACGCGTCGCTCATGAACGTCCACATGCGGATGCCGTCGCGGGAAACTGGCGCCTGATCCTAGGGGATTCGTCAAGTGCCCGCGATGGAGGAGGTAACGCGCCCGGCAATACAAAGGTAGTGGATCGTAGGCTGCCCGCTAGCCGAGTATGCTTTATGACGTCTCCCCGTAAAATGTGCCATTGTCCAGGGCCGCTGATGTTTGGCATAAGCCTGGATAGAGCCGCCGCTGATGTAGTAGCCTTTCTCGCAACAAGCTGGACGTGCTCATGGAATGACATTCTCTTGTCCAGTCTTACACCCAAGTACCTTAGATCCTTTACCAGCTCTACCTAATGTCCGCCAACGACCAGACGAGGGGGAACGAACGCCCGCGGGACGTTCATCTCGAGGAGGGAATCGTAGGATACGTTCCACAACGTCGGGCCCAAGACCGACCCCTGCGGCACCCCGCACGTGACCGGCCTCGGAATCATCTCTTCGCCAGTTAGGAGCTCCCTGTCCGTCAGCCAAGAACGGAGCATCTCAACTAGGTACTCGGGGGTTTTCTTCCTTCGGAGGGCTTCTTTTTCTATTACTTCTATTATTTATCTATTACTGGCCAGCGGAGCGAGTTGAACGCGTTTTTGACGTCGAGTGTGACCAGGACACAGAGGTCTTTTGCGCCTGCACCCGACGCGGCGTTTGAGGCTAAGGTCAGGACCCTTTCGATAGCTGAATCAGTGGAGACACCCCTCCGAAAACCGTACTGATTTGCCGCCCTTCTCCGGCCTCCGTTGGTGTCCAGCTGGGACTCGAGGCGCTGGAGGAGGAGTCTCTCCAACAGCTTACCCGGAGTGTCCAGCACTTGTCCAGTAACTTGAGGGGGCGTCGGGGGTTTGTCTGCTCCCTTCCGGATGAGAACGAGGATCGCTTTTTTCCATCGAGGTGGGAAGGTGAGGGCCTGTAAACAGTCGTTGAAGACTCCCAGTACGGCCCGGGGATCAGCCTTCACGAAACGCCTGAGCACTTCGTTCGGGATGCCCGATGGGCCAGGAGATTTCTCCGACGATAGCTTCATGGCGGCCCTGGATAACTCATCGGCCGTGAACAGAGGGATCTCCCTCAAGAAGGCGGGAGTGTCCTGCGATGTATCTAAGGCCTCAAATAGATTTAAGACTGCCGGAGAGGGTGCTTCCTCCCAGTTTGTTGGCGGGGCGGCGGGAAATAGGAAGTCGGCTATTTCCACCTATCTCCCTCTGGAGTCCATGCCTTGATTGCCAACACCGAGTTTGCCCATAACTAGCTTGTAGGACCCAGGGGTCTTCATTTATCTGGTCACATAACGCCGACCACGACTTCTTGGCTTCGCGGATCGCCGTGCGAAGACTCCTTCTGGCAGAAGTGAAGTTGAAGCGAGCCTCCTGAGTTCTGGGGTGCCCCTCGTGTTTCAAAACATGCTGATAGACCCGACGGAGGGTCAGGCATTTGCGTCGCAGTTCCGCAATTTCCTCCGTCCACCAGTGCACTGGGCGTTTGTCCGGGGGACCTGATCTCCGCCTCGGCATAGACGCCTCGCACGCCCCGGTCAGAAAGTCGTCAAGTCCTTTGGCCGAGGCCAAGGCCTTTTCCACCCCTATAGGTCCCTCGACGATTTCGGGACGCCTGGACCGAAAATAGCTGACTACATCTTCTAACATCTTCGTTTCTTTTTCTAGCGGACCAGCCGCGAAAGACTGCCGCCGATGGGTCGTAGTACGGCGGGGTACGTTTCTCCGCAGGCGACTCGAAGCACACATAACGATGATCACTCTGTGAGTCGGATTCGAGGACTCGCCAGCTGGTCATGCTCGGACCCCTGTAAAAAGTGACGTCTATCACAGATGTGGCAGCCCCTCTAACGAACGTGGGGGCCGACCCGGAGTTTGCCAGAAGCAGGCCTAGGCTGGCTGCAAGGTGTGACAGGAGACAACCTCTAGGGTTGTTAGCCCTGGAGCCCCATTCCGTGGCCCACGCGTTGAAGTCTCCTGCCACTACGATATTTACGCTATCGTTGGCACGGATTACGCCCTCAAGGTCGGCTAGGAATGAGGCAAACTCTTGAAGCGACGAACCTGACCTCCAATGGCAGCTAAAAACTGACGTTTCTCCGAAGGTCACCCATGCAAACCCATCGCCGGCGCCATGACCGCTGCGGACGAGCGAGGATCCTTGGGTAGAAGCCACGGCTACCATACGGTCCGCACTGAAGCACCAACGGTCTTTGAGTCCACACTTGGTAAAGGGTTCACTGAATATGAGGACGTCGGTGTCCGTTTCGACCGCAGTCTGGTGCATAAACTGCTCGGCTGCCCAGCTACCGTTCAGGTTTATCTGAATAAACTTAACGATTTGTGGTTAGGCTTCCTCCAGCTACCAAGCCCCTGGCGGCACAAACTCGTGACCCGGGCTTGTGGGTGACTTTCGGAAGCCCTGCCATTTCACACGCCAGACATCGATCATGCTCGACTTTGCAGGCTGCCATCTGGTGGCCAGGGTCACCGCACCTCCAACACGCGCCGGATCTGTCAATCCCGGAGCAACTTCTAGCGGTATGCCCAAACGCCTGGCATCTGTAGCACCTTTCGGGTGGTGGAGACCTAGGCCGCACTCTGCACATTGTCCACCCGACCAGGATCCTAGAGATCAGAGAAGCGGCGTATCTGCTAACTTTGGCCGTAGCAACCTGTTGGTCTGTGCGTACAGACCAGATCCTCACATCGCCGATTGCTTCGCGTTCTGCAGCCGCCGTCGGCTCGTCGCTCGGTATTGCAGCCCGAAGAGCCTCGAGCACCTCGGCTGTGGAGGAGACGGCGTCCAAGTCCAGGACCTCGACCTCGACTTGAGCGCCAAGTTTAACTACCTTTCCGACAGAGTCCCCCAGTCTGGCCGAGATGGTGGATGCAATTTTCTTAGCGCCTACGTCGGTTTTGACGCCCCCTGTCAACTCCAAGAGTAGGCACCCGTCTCTCGTCTGCCTCATAGTGACACTTGCGCTAAGCTCCTGAGCGGACAGTCCGTAGGAACTCAGCGTCCTGACCGTCTCAGCAAAGGTTTTTCCCTCGGATGACTTGATGAGAACAGCCGGGGGCTTCTTAGATGGTAACTTAACTTGAGGTCGGCCAGACAAGGCTGCTTTTAGCGGCTTAGCAGGCAGTGCTGCTGAGCTCGGGTTTGGGTTGGCCAAATTTCTCTTTCTCTTGACGACTTCAGTCCATTCAGAGGTCTCTGATGCCTTCGTTGAGGCCAGTTGACCCACCATTTTGCTGAGTTCACCCACTTCATTTTTAAGAGAACTGATCTCTTCCGCCAGGTTCTTAGACGGAGCTGAGTTACTGTTGCTAACACCAGCCGTTTTTTCCTGAGACAGGACCATGCGTCTAGGTCTCTCATACGAGGCAAGCTCGCCGGAGGACTGCGAGGTATTGGTAGAGGCATCCCTGGACGCAGCGTGGCATGCACCCCCCTGCACTGGAGTATCCGTTTGGGAAGCTGCTGACTTCACAGAATGTTTGGTCATGATTTTTGACAGCTGGGCGCATTCGCCGGCATGATCCTGCGTGAGGCGCGTGGAGATTTTGAAGGCTTTCACGATGTTGTCATGGGAGTTCCTCACTAAGTCGATCGTATTGAGGACGCCTTCAATTGCAACTTGCACTTGTGGGCTCTTTGTTTTGTCGCTCATGATTTCAAGGGTGCTAGCTTTCTCCAGCATGAGGCTCAGCACGCTTTGTTGCCCGATGATTTGGCTCTTCAATGAACTCATCGCTGAAACCAAAGATCCTATGCTGCCTGAGGAGGAGGGTTGTTGCGAATCCTTATTTGACACGACTGTCTCAGCACCGGTAGTAGTTAGAGTAACGGGGGCCTGGCTGGCCACCCCCGCACCCTCACGGTCGCAAGATGACGACCGCAGTGGGCCCGCTACATTGGACCCGGCTTTTACCCCGGATCCACCCACTACTGCCGACCCCTGGGGTTCCGAGGCCCCTGGGGTGGTACCAATATTTAGGCTGGTGCTTTCCATATTGTGTTTTTTGATGGGTGGTCTCCCATGCATTTTTCCCTGCCGCCAGGGGGATTTGTATTCAGTGTTACCTTCACCTAGGATGGCTGCCTGCCAGGGCTAAGAGCCCGTCCTGCCCTTTGGAACCTCGTAGTTGTCCCTCTCGTACGCGACCTTCCGGTAAGGGAAGCCCCCCCACCACAGCAAGGTGGGTTCCGTCGGGGGGGGGGGGGGGGAGTGAGCACAATAACCTGTACCTACTTAAACACACTTAAAAATACATAATTTTATAATTTTATAATCTAATATTTAATTATACAAAATAGTAAAAACAAATATTTCTTTTTCGTTTTTTTATTCAACGCATCTTCAATTATTTTTTTCTAATAAAATTGGTTCTAATATATCTGATTTTAACAACCTTTTTCCAAATTTGGGATCAACAATATATTTTTTTATTTAAGTCCTTTTTACTTTATAAAAAAAAAAAAAAACAAAAAAAATATAATATTGAAAATATTATTGATTAATATATTATAATAAATATTGTTCTACAGGCAGGTTTATTGTATACTTGTATATTTAAAAACAACATTATAATAATATTATGAATTTTAATATTATTTGATACCCGTACTGCGTACAGTATACCTAGATATTATTATTGTTTTAATTTTTTTCTTTGAGCCTCCTTTATATATTCGGGTTCTCTGATATCCGTGATTTCGAAGCGTTTACCATAAAGCGGGTCGACAATTTCCGGTAGTAAACACTCCATATAAAATCTAAACAATAATAATTTTACAATATTTTGTAATCTAATTAATAACTATGTTATCGCTACTATTAAAATTAATAAATATACAAATTTATTTTTACCTTTTAAGTTGTTCGGCCATTTTTGTGTTCCAAAATATTTCATCATATTTAATTTCTTGTATACTTTTCCAATTAGGCGTATACACTACAAAATAACACAGTCTGCGATTTGTTATTCGCATTTGTCCCATAACTTGATAATAATATTTATGCTCCCGTTTAAGTTCTATTCTGTTGTCATTCGTGATGTTGCAGTATTTCAGCTAAAAAGAAACACATTATATTGGCTTATTAATATTGTTGCCACGGCTCATCGTTATCGTTATTATGCGATATGCATAACAGCACGGCGGCGACTAGTCTGTATCTCTCTCCCTTTTCTTCGTCCCCAACCATTACTCGTTAGGTATTTATATTATATTATTACGTGAATTAAGTTATCATTAGTGTTATCGTTGTCACTTGTCGTAATAATTGTTTTGTTTTAATGTCATGTGTTCAATATTTTGTTGTGATTGTGCGGCCAACGCCCTTTTGTTATCAATTTTTGTTTTTATATAGATATAATAATATGTCCGATATACAATACGTTATAGTCTTTTGTTTTTTTTGAATAAGTGTCGTTAATTTTATTATAATTTGTATGTTTATGTTTAATGGTGCTATTAAAGCATTGTCGTCGTTAATCTCGTTGGCACTGCGGCATATATATATATATATATATATCATTATTTTGAATCGACCAAGTCATTGCGACAAGAAGCGATCAGTGTTATTATAATAAACTATACACCGTGCCACTATTCACGTGAGTTGTTTTGTTTGTCTGGTGGTATTAATACCGTGTACCTTTTTATCTACACTAATTCTTCGGGACTTGAGACAACGTTTGCCGATACGAGTCAATTGCCCGAGATTGGGATTGGTGCTGCATTGGGTGCGTAAGACCGCCAGCACCCACCGGGGTGTGTGAGAGGCCGCCAAGGTCTTCAAGTCTGTCCGCCGTCGGTGGTCTCGTGAAGTCATCGTCCACATCATCCACATCATCATCATCGTAATTTTAAGTTTAGAGATTAAGTATTGCCCAAGCTGTGTGAGCTCGGTGGTCATTGCACCAAACCGATTCCGACCACCGAGACATCCCCCCCATTATAAATAAATTCATCTTCCTCAGTCCCGTGCATAAATTCAATTTCCTTAGTCCCTTAATTGTCAGTTATTTTGGTCTCCTCGTATCTACGTCGTCGTTCTTGTGTCTTGGGTTGCCTACTTCATCAGTTCTCAGGAGTCGAATATTTAGTTGCCTATGTTACACATACCAGGCGTTATCGCCGCAGCGTAGTAAGCCCATAGGGCAACAAATATAATACCTAATAATTAAATTACGCATACAAAAAAATACTTACTAGTTTATTATTCACAGCCTCAACGGCGTTTAAAGTATTTATTGCCACAAATGGACATTTTATTTCTACTATTCCGTTTTCTCCAACCAACCCATCTGAATAATAAAATGTAATGTAATATATTAAATGACTTTTTTAAAATAAGTAGGACGTAGGTACCAAAAACACATATTAATAATCAGGGCCGTAGCAAGGGTGAGGCGACTGAGGCAGCATTTGCCTCGGGCGCCAATGAAATGGGGGCGTTAAATTTTGATAAATTTTTTAAATTAAAGTATTGTTCTACCAATATAGTACTTAGGTTGCATTCAAAAATGTCTTACCTAAAAAATATATTTAACTATTCAATTACCTAACTTTATTATAAGTTTAATGTAGAACTATGTTCAGTGTCTTTTGCATTTGAAAATTATTGAGCTAAATGAGCTTGTTACGGCTCTGTTAATAATTACCAGGACTTGCAGCTAAAAAAGGAAATTCACTATCGGCAAATAATCCACATAACTCAACAGTCTTTCCACTTAAAACTTCGAATTGAGCTCTACCTTGAGGTTCCATTTCAATACCATAAGAAATTTCTCTTGATGTGATATTTGACCCATAAAGAAGACTAAATACTTTTTTTTGGCAACTTGTATTCTCTCGCATTTTACATATGTCACCGAAATTTGACGCAGTAAGCCTCTTTCGTCTTTCATGGTACCAGTCTTGGCTATGACTTTGATCTTTTGTAGTACATTCAAGTTCTTTTCGATCGACTTTTTCCAATTTTTTTAAAAATAAATTCTGTTTTATACTTAATTCTTCATTGGTAAGAATATCATCTAAAGGTTCTGCTAAGCCATAGTGCATACCCGGTCCGCTAAATCGAGTTGTTGTTAATTTAGATCGTTTTTTTCCACTTTCAAATAATCGTTTCCTTACTATAGTTGTATTTTTTCTAATTCTGTCAATATTTTGTAAATATCGTTTAGCAAACATACCTATATACATTTAATTAAACTATAATTAATTATATTAATAATTAAAACAATAAATATGTTTTGAATTTATACCTGGGCTTTTAAAAACTATTTTTTTATGTACAATCCGTGAGTAGTTTTTTGAATTGAATGCCACTACAGCTGCCTCAACTCTAGTAGTGTAGTTATTTTTTTGTGTGAAATTTATTCTTTTGCCTCCAATATGTTTATTAATCAAGCTATTTAATTGCTCACACGGATTATTGTCTACGTTTTCTATAAGGCTATCTGCATTAACTGATAGTCTGTACACTATATTCCGAATATGTCCCATCATTCCTGCTTTCTCAGCAACAGGAACAAGATTTATTTCACCCAATTTCGGACCAGAACAAAAATATTCAGCACAGTTTTTGTGTTCACCAAGTCTGTGATAAACGCTGTTTGATATATCTCGTCTTAGTTCTAAAAATAAGTAATAATAATAATAATACCTATTTGGCTATTTACCTATATTATCATATAATCGGTAGCGTTATTTGTTTTAAGGTAACTGTTAGTTATAATCATTTTATTTTTATAATTTTCGTGGACAGAATATTTATTTTATAAAATGGTTTCTTTCTATTCATACCAACATTTAATAAAATGATGGAAACATTTTGAGATAGGTGTATAACATATATTTTTAATTTTTAATAACAATAGTAACAGTCATACACCTATTATATACAATTATAATACTAGTTAAAATACCTACAGTTTTTTGTTGAATAGATGAATCGTTATTTAAATGATAATCTGTTGCTTTCGTTATGTCAGAACGAAAACGTATAATATTTTTAACAATGCATTTTCTGACAGTTATTGGGTAGTCGGTTCGTTTCGTGAGTGCCATCAGTTTGGTGCAGTAATTCCTTAGTAGGTGATTCCGACATTCAATTTTTTTAATTTTAAAATCACTTCCATAAGGTAACACTTCGTTTAACCTTTTGGTTATACTACTGTCGCCATCACCTAATTTATATTATAAACAATTAAAATAAAATTTAATTTTTTAAATATATTAATAATTAATAAATTTAATTAATTTTACAACATTCCAACCTATTTTAATTAATTTAATTAGTAAATTATTTACCGATAAGTTTGTTGTATTTTAGACCATGCATACTGAGGCTATGTGTAAAGTGTAAACCCATCTAAAATAGAATTGGCTTCCATCGCAGTAGATGTTTTTTTTCCAATTCAGAAAACATAAATGGCTATGGGATATCAGTTTTTGAACATTAGCTCGTTTGCATATACAACAGTAGCGATTTCCTACGACAACAAACAGAACCTTTATTGTTTTTAAACCAATAATTGCGGCCTAAAATAAAATTATTATTTCACTTTTGTATGATAAAAATTAAAATGTATCTTACAGCTCCAGAAAATGCGTTGAACTTTGTCTTATAACTTCTTTTGGACTATTGTCCATCCGTAATAACAGTGCACATAGGGACTCCTTGCTCATCAACATTTCCGCTTTCTATGGCTAATCTTCGCTCTTCTTCGCCAGCTTTTTTCAACTCCTCGATAAGAGCGTCATTAAGAGGACGTCTCGCGGAAACGTGTTGACATACAACGCTCAAGAGATAGCGTTGTTTGCCGTATCGCCGCCGCCGCCGTTGCATGCCGTAACCACGCCCATTGTCTACGCTACGGGGTCTGCGTGTCCTAATCGCGGACACATTATTTCTTCATGAACGGTCCTTTAGGATGTTTCATATCAAACCGTTGCGTTAATTGTTGCTCAACGCTAATCTATTTCTTTTGTAATATATAGCACGCTGAGCGCTCGCTCCCAGCTCACAAGTCACCACCAATGTATTAATTAAAGCTATGTTTGCCAGAATATTGTTGAACAATGCGTAGCATACTAACTATTATACAACATACCTTGATTTATATTTATATTTAACTCAATAACTTTATAAAATACATGAAAATAAATAAAGTAATTGCGAATCTATACGTTTTTTAGTAAATACGTTTTTTACGTTATTACTTGTAGGTAACTTAAGTTTTATTCATACTAGAGTTTTTATTCTTTTTTAAACGTAGGTATTAGTAGGTATCGTTTAAATAGTTTTGATTAGTAAATGTTAATGTAATCACTTTTTATTTTTTAAGCATAATGTAAGTAGTTAACTGTCGTAAATATTTTATGAATTTTTATTTTTTGAGTGCTAATCACGTATTACAAAATACATAAAAAATTGTTTTTTTAATGTGGTTTTAAAAAAAAAATTTCCTTGTTATATGTTTCAAAAATATATTAAACAATCTTTTAGGTGTAAGAATTATAAAAACATAATTCAGGTATCAGTAAGAAATGTACCGATCAATTACAAATAATATCAAATTAATAGAATAAATATTATTGTCTATAGTTTCATTTTTTTTTTCAATTACATAGTTAATTATACAAATAAGAAATACTTAATACAATATGAAATGTTCTTCATTTCTTTATTTTGGATTTTTGAGCAGTTATAATATAATTTGGGTCGATGATATCGCTCGTCAAAAAACGTTTACCAAACTGCGGGTCAACGATCTCCGGTAATAAACATTCGTAATAAAACCTGTAAAAAATACAGTGATATGTAATAAATAATATAAAGAACGAGTAATATGTAATATATATATTTAAATTTACTTTTTCAATTTAGACTCCATTTTATCAAACCAAAATTGTGGATCATATTTGATTATTTCAACATGTTGCCAATTATGTGAATACACAATAAAATGACAGATATCTCTTTTGGAAATTCTCAACTGCCCAATTATTTGATAGTAATAATTATCATCATTTTTTAAAGTTATTTCTCCGCATTCATTTAATCTTAAGAACTTGATCTAAATTAAAAATATTATTTATAGAAGTACGAGATAGGTATATACTAGGTCATATATGGACATAGGTGCAATTTCAATTTTTGACTTGGATGGGCTTTTCATATTTAAAAGAAACAGACTCGTAGGTGGAGGGTTCTGTCATCTTTTAAAATACCTTTTTAGAGGGGCTAATACCCTCAAAGTCCCCCCCCAAATTACACCTATGTATAAGAAATCGTTAGTATAAAAAAAGTATCGTTTTAAAATAAATTGCTTTAGTAACTAATATATAATATATTGTAAGTGGTAATGTCTTTTATGTATTATGTACCTTTTTATCTTTAATAGCCTCTTCAACTGTAGGATAGTCTTTGGCCGAATACGGACATTTCACTTCAATTATGCTATCATTCCCAATAAGTCCATCTAAATTAAAAATTCCATAAAAGATAAAGGATTAATTTTTTATTTTATATAAATATAATGGTAAAAACCAGGGAAATCAATACATTCATCACTCCGTTCAGAGTATAAAATATTTTAAAATATTATGCAAAATCTTGTATATATATGTTTAAATTTGAGAAAAAACTCGCAGTTAAGTTGAACTCACCAGGTGATGCTCCGAAGAACGGGTAATCTTCATCAATGATTAAACCACATTTTTGAACCGTTGTCCCCATATTTTTTTCAAAATATTCCAGGGCAACTGGTTCCAGGTCCTTACCGTATTTGCATGCCATTGGCTCGTTCGTACTAGATGTACTGTATAATTTGTTAGCTACGATATTTTTACATGACGTAGTTTGTCGCATCTTGCATATTTTCCCAAAGTCAGAAGCTGTTATACGATTACGCCTTTCAATAAACCACCTAGAACTAGAACTTTGTTCTCGAGTATCTATTTCCAAAGTATCCCGTTGATACTTTGAGAGAGTAATTGTTTGAATAAAATTTTGTTTTTTTAATTCTAATTCTTCTATCGAACATCTCTCATCTATTGGTAACGGTTCTGCGAGGCCATAAAATTCATCTGGTCCGGTGTATTGTATTTTTTTTTGATTTTTTAGAACGAAAAATACGTCTTTTTTTTAAGTTTTCGTGTTTGTACTTTTTGGATGTCAAAAATTTTTTACCAACCATTCCTAAAAAAAACACATACCTAGTTATAGTTATTATAATAGTACACGAATAGTGTATGAATTTATAAGATTTTTTTATACCGGGACTTTTGTGCATCACTTTTTTATGAACCGCTCTAAGAAAATTACCACTGGTATTATAGGAAATAATTGCAGCTTGAACTCTTGTATTGTAAGATTGCTTCGAAGAAAAGTTTATTCGTTTCCCTGAAATATACTTATTTATAACGCTGTTAAATTGCTCGCAAGCGTTGTTTGTAACATCATATATAAGACTTGATGCATTTTCAACCACTCTTCTTAAAACTGAATTAACATCACGCATAAGTCCACATTTTTCCATAGCTGGTACATGATTTTCACAATCAGCCGGTTTTTTACAAAAATATAAATCGCATTGTACATGCTGTCCAAAAACATGGTAAGGGCTGTTTGAAATGTCATGCTGAAGTCCTAATATATATTGTAAAAACAAATAATGAAAATTAATTAATTTGAAAAAAAAATTACTCATTATTTAATTTAAATAGTTTCAATAATTAATTACCCTTTATTTTAGCAATATTGTTAATATTTAAATTTTTCCTATATTGAATTGCCTTCCGAATAGCTACACAGAATTTAGTAATGTTTTTTGTAATTAGCTGTCTTAAATATGTTGGATATTTTGTGTTTTTTGTTAATGCAGATAATTTTGTACTATAATTTCTTAGTATATGGTTGCGACATTCAATTTTTTGTACCAATTGGTGTGGTCCATAAGGAACTATTTCTAATAGTTTTTTTAAAACGCTGCTATCGCCATCTCCTAAGACAATTATATTTATTTGTTTTTTATGTTTCTATTGTTTATTATTGAGTCATAAGTATTTTTATTATATTTAAAATTAAAATTATACTTAATAAAATTACCAATTAATCTGTTAAATTTCAAACCATGTAACTCAATGCTTCTGGCAAATCCCTCGGAAATTCCATCAGCTTCCATACCAGTGGCAGCTTTGTCCCAATTTAAAAAACATTTATGGTCTTTTGTGGGCAATTTTAATGCATGAGCTCTTTCACATATACAACAGTAACGGTTTCGTATTCCGACAAATAATATTTTGTTAGAACGAAAACCAATAATTGTAGCCTACATAACAATTATATTATAATAATTTAAACTAATTCACTATTTATGCGATTATGTGATAAAACAATTCTTACAGCTCCGGATAACGCGTCATACTTGGTCTTATAACTCCTTTTTCCCCATTGACCGTCAGCAATTACAGGGCACAATGGTACACCATCAGTATCAATATCTCCAGCCTCTATCGCTAATTGCTTTTCCTCAATGCCCGCCAATTTCATCTGTTCCCATGCCGTTTGTTCTATTACTGTACTAAGTTCATCAAATATTTTACCGTATGTATTAGTGCTAAGGTAGGGTATCTCTAAAATTGCGGAAAATTCACAAAGTTGAGTGTATCCTATTCCAATTCCAACGGTAGCATTCACAATAGCTTTATTGATTGGTATATATGATTCACTTTTTTCAGACTCAATTTTTGTAATTAGATTACACATTTTACACTTAAATGTCCACGTACAAAAATAACCATTACGAATTTCTTTTATGAGCTCAGAGTTCATAAAAGAACATCCAAATGCAATGTTATGAACACTATTTTGCAATTGTTGAAAAATGTAAAAAACGTCAACAATTCTTCGACCAACCCTAAAACGATACGCAAAAAATAATAACATTTCAAATCTCAATTATACATACATATTACATACATAGTACATAAAAATTAAAAATATTAAATATATACACCAATTTTTAACAAGATTTGTAATATGTGTATACAGTGTGATCACGATAAGTGGAAACACTCAGTAACTATGTGCAGGCTTTATATATTTCAATTCTGTTTTTTTGCCTAACTAATAAACGTTATAACTTATAGGTCATACACATTTTCAAAAAAAGCGGGCAAGTGAGTACCGCTCTGCTGTACATTAGGTGCCGTATAGATCATTATTATATATTATAGGAGTGTTAAATTTGAATCCAATGATAGTTATCATTGTATACGAAAAACGATTCTGAACGAAGATGATTTGTCAGCCTAGGATATAATTTCTAGTGGTTGGTGAAAAAGGTGGTTTATGTTTTAATGGCCTGAATACAACAAAATTTAAGTTCTTTTATAATAATTGTAAGTTAAACTTATGAAAAACCTTGTATTAAATTATCAACTCTTAGCTACTTATACAAACATTTTTATGAAATATACCTACAAAATAATTTGCAAATATTCATGCTTTTGACGAATTTTTGTAAATATTTGAACTTCAAATGCTAATAAAAAAAAATTGTGCCTATGTATTCTTATAATTTTATAATCACTATAAGGATAACTTATGAGGAACTTTGTATTAAATTTTCAAGTATTTTGATACGGCCAAAAAAATTTTATCGACACTTCAAAAATATTTTTTCAGAAAAATTGAAAATTTCAGTTGTCTATAAATAGCTCAAAAAAAGTCAAAATATTTTGAAATTTAAATCACGTAAAGAAAACGCGAATCTTAATAACTGGTAAAATTTTCAAGTATCTACGACTTATACTTTTTGAATAATAACAAATATCAAAAATCGTTTGAGGCTAAACTGTTATTTAACGCGGTTTTATAAAAATTTAAATTTCAAACACTCATAAAAATTTTTTGTCTGAATCCGGTAGAGTTTTTTTTACAGATATTTGAAGAAAAATGTATGGAGAACCTTGTACCAAATTTTATGATTTTTCAACTTCAAAATTACTTTCAAATTTTCGCGTTTTCGACAGATTTCGTAAAAATTTGAACTAAAAACGCTTATAAAAAAAAATTGTGACTAACGATTTTTAATTTTTTTTAGCTACATTAAAAACAACTTATAAGGAACCTTGTATTAAATTTTCAAAACTTTTTGGTACATCCAATAATTTGTTATCGACACTTTAAAAAAAATTTCTCAAAAAAATCGAAAATTTCAGTGGTCTATAAATAACTCAAAAAAAGTCAAAATTTTTTGAAAATTTAACTATATACGGATACCACTGACATTAACATTTGTTGAAAATTTCATGTATTTTCAGTGATTAGTTTTTGAATTACAACCATAAAAAAAAATCGATTTGGTCGAAAACTGGTTTTGCGTAAAAATTGCCGTTTTTCCGTCATTTTTTTTTTTTGTTTTTCTCGATTTTTTTGAAAACTGTTGGAAAATGTTAACTTTTTACCTCTATAATGCACCAAGGATATTCACTTTTACATCGGAAACCACCCCCATAGTTTGAAATTGGAGCATTATTTCGACTAGTTATGCTGTACACAGACACAAAAACAAAAAAAAAAAAAAAAACACACACATGGTGTATTTTATAATTTGTTATAATAATAAATTAACTAACTAAAATAATAAACTAAATAAACTAAAATAATATTTATATAAAGTTGTTAGTTAGGTAATAAAGTTACCTTGAAGTTTGCTCATTGAACGTTGCGTTAGAAGTTTGAATGGAGTTTATAATTGAACTCTCTGATATTTCAATAAAACTCGATTGAGCGAGTGGACTTTTAAGTTCTGGAGTTAAATTTAATGTATTAATTTCAATATAACTATTACAATTCTCAACACTACAATTTGGCAGGCCATCTGAAGTTTCAATCGCAGATATTTCATTTAATACCGGTATATCGGTCAGGATATTCTCATCAGTTACTGAACTATTAAAAATTATAACACTATAAGGGTCAAATAGTTAAATATATTATGAAATATGTGTCAACCACATTATTATTTTTAAATAAATAATAATATTAAATTATTTAACTTACTTTTGTATTGGAGAACTAAAGTCAGCATTAGAAGTATCCTGATCGATTTCTCTCACAGTACCTTCAGTACTAATTAGGTATATAAAAAAAAATAATATTATTATTTTAAATAATATAATACCATATTATATTTATATAGAAACTAGTATGAATTATATTATGTGCCATTAGTGACTTCTAATATAATATAATATAATATTCATAAATCATACTTACTTTATTTGTTTGCATCGTCGTAGTGCAAGAGAACTTGTTATTATTTTTTTAGATGACCGTTTCCGTTTTCGTTTATTTTCTTTATTTGCCATTGTTTATAAAATGGAAAATAATTATAAAAAAAAAAAATTCACAAAAATATTTTGAACACGATGACACGAAAATCTCGACGAAATGATGTGATTACGCATCGAATTACCCAGGAGGAATGATTGTGTCAGTTGTGTAGTAGGTAAATCGAAAATAAATTGAACACGACGTCTTATTTGTGTACAAATTATTGAAAATACAGCTGCTAGTAGTCAGTAGTCATAATAATGTCATATAATAATTATTATGAGTTATGACCTATATAGTTATATTAGTAGTCGTATAATTATCATGACTTCTATATTGACTATATTAGTTCAGTCTATTTCTGGAAACGTCCGATAACCATCGACCGACCGTCACCGGCCACCACACGATAGTTGTGGTAGTGGGGGAAAATCGCGGTGGCAGGCAGGTGGCAGCACATTACGGCAATGAAAAATTAAATTGAACAACGTGAACATGTTTACGGAAAACAAACAAAACATCATTAAAAAACGATTTTAGAGCAAAAATACCTATTATGAAATTTATAGAGCACAATATTTCGGAGACAACCTCATCGGGATTTTGTTCTATTTTAAATAATTCTATTTTTATAAGCTCGTTATAAAAGGCACAAAAACATCTTTTTTTTACATTTTTTAAACAACTGTTACTTTTTTAATAATTCATATTTCAAAAAACGCCGATGAGGTTGTCTTCTAAATATTGTGCTCTATAAATTTTATAATAGGTAGTTTTGCTCTAAAACCATTTTTTAATAGCATTTCGTTTGTTTTTCGCAGACCTGTTTTCACCGCTAAATATTACGGGTGAGACGTCCTCTTAACAGCATCGCTCACAGTAGATAAATTATTTAAGTATGATGTTGACGATAATGAGGGAATTTCTACTGAGGCACAAAATTCGCTAAGTTGAGATTGACCTATTCCTGTTTAAACTTAAAGAGAAATTATATTAAAAAAATTAAAAATATATATAGACCTAATTATTAGTAGCGTATTTTTTTAGGGGTGATGTCCTCCATATCTGAACACCCCACAAAATAAAAAAAATTAAGCTCGATGTCTTTTTTATCAGTAATAAATAATTCTTAATACGCCTCTGACCTAACCTAACCTTCAAACTATAAAATATACAGGTATAAAGTAAATATTTTATTTGGTTTGAAATTCCAAAATACATACCGACAGCCAAAGTACCATTAATAACTGCAAGGTTAATTCCTAAGTACTTAGATTCATTAATATTTTCTGAATAAAATGAAGATTTTATACCACAAATTTTGCACTTAAATTTAAATACTGAATTGAATCCTTTACGAATTTCGTTCTGAAATTCCATGTCAATGAATGAACAGTCGAATTTGTCATGTTTACTCTGTTGAATTTGTGCGAATAAATGTTGTATATCAACAATCCTACGACCTTCGAGTGACCTAAAAATTATTTACAATCGCTAACATATTTAAACAAGTATGTACAACTGTTTAGAACATAGGTAGTAATACCTATAGAACCTAGTAAGTAGTAATAATAATATATAAGTACTTTGTAATAATGGTATCGTCTTCTTTTGAATCTTCATACTCAATAGGTAAAGCTGTGTCAGTAATAGCAGAAACATTGGGGTCTGATATACCAAACAATTCCACTTCAGAACTATTTACATCAGTAATTATATCCTTACATGGCGTACTAACAAGCGAAAAGCCACAAGTTTGCAACTGCGATTGTGTTATGCAGTCAACATTAATAGGTTGGTCTGTCAAACCAGACGTATTAGATATACCTAAGTTCATTGGTTCTGGTGTTTCTAATAGCTGATTTGTATTTATAATTCTATATAATATAATGAACATAATTACATAATATTTTAGAATTTAAAGATAAACGAGTAATGAATATATTAATTTTACAATGATGTTTATTATTTTTTTTTTGTGTGTCTGTGTACTACAGGATTACTAGTTGAAATACAAAATTGAGCCTATGCATTTTGATAATTTTTGAAAAAATTTTCGTGTGCGTATACCATAATTTGTCGAAATAATATTTCAGTTTTCAACATTCAGGGTGGGTTTCCGATAGCGAAGTGAATATCCTATTGGTGCATTATAGAGGTCAAAACTGAAAAATTTTTGGTAGTTTTCAAATTCGCCGCGAAAAAAAAATATGAAAAACGTGAATTTATACGCAAAACCAGTTAACGAAAAAATGTTGGCTGAGTTGAAATACTTGAAAATCTAATATAAAGTTTTACATAATTTTATCTATGAGTGAACTTATTGGTGGACTACAGGAGGGCATTTCTTTTTGAAAAACCTGAAGCCCCTTGAAGGGTAAATAAAAAAATGTTGTATGACCAAAAAAACTTGAAAATTTAATACAAGGTTCCTTATGAGTTATTCTTAGTGTAGTTAAAAAATATCAGAAATTGTTAGTTACAATTTTTTTTTATAAACGTTTATAGTTAAAAAATTTGCAAGTAATTTTGTAGTTGAAAAATCATACAATTTTTTGTGTTTATATCTAAGGTTAAAAAATTCAATACTAAGTTTTCCTTTAAGTGGCCATAAAGAAAACACCAAATATCATTATAAAAAAATGTTATGTGCGTTTGAATTTTAAATTTTTATGACATTGTGAAAAGGTAACGATTTATTCTCAAACGATTTTTAATATTTGTTATAATTCAAAAATTATAAGTTGTAGAGACTTGAAAATTTCACCAGTTATTTAGATTGTCATTTTATTTACATGATTTAATTTTCAAAATATTTTACTTATTTTAATGCTATTTATAGGCATTTGGAATATTCGTTTTTGTTTAGTTTTTTGTTTTATAAATATCGATAAAAATTTTTGGCGGAGTTAAAATACTTTAAAATTTAATACAAAGTTCCTCATAAGTTAGTCTTATAGTGATTCAAAAATTATAAGAATACATTGTCACAATTTTTTTTTATTAGCATTTGAAGTTCAAAAATTGACAAAAATTCGTCAAAATCATGAATACGATATTTTAAGGACACTAAAATCCCAGCCCTAATAATTACCATTGTTATTTACAATCATTATTTACTTTACCTACTTAATTTTACATAAAAAAATCATTATTATTTTTTTTTTATAAAAAAGATATTCATTATTGGTACCTATAGTATACATATATTTGTCGTATTGTTGCGTGCCAGTATCAGATTTGAATCCAGATGGTTAATTTGAATTAAAGTTAAACTTAATAACGAAATATGTCTTTATTGCATATAAATAAAATACATGTAACAAATAAAATAAGTGGCTGAGTGACGTGAAAGTGCTCAGTTGTTGATAGCTTTGGTACATCTGTCGTTGCTGGTCTTCGGGCTCCCTTATATATCGTGATGCGTCTCTTGTTTACTTCGTGTGGTCGCCTTCTGGGTGAAACCAGGTGTCCTTGTGGTTGTTGTTGCAAATTCGGACACGAATTTGAAAATGTGCAATAACATCTCAAATGTATCATTAGTGCACTATAATTATTGGTGCGCTTACTATCCCGACACAATGTGGTCATAGTAGCAACCGCATTGCCCTCGACACGAGGCATGGTTATACTAACTTAGCCTTGATATCTTGTAGATATCTTACAGATATCTCATAGACCATAACAGTATACTCCGATTACTCGGATGTATACCAAAATAAAGTATAACCAAAAATGATGTGAAATACTTTATTTGAACGCGACGTCCGGTGGTGATCGAGTCACACGATCACCACCACTGACCCCTTTTCTGCCTTAACCATATCTCTTATATACTAAATTTACAATTGAGTAATTATCGATTGTATTATACTAATTTACACCTTAACTTACGTAATTATTATTTTAACCTAATTAATTACTAATTTTATTTACATTTCTTACTACCTACTATGTTTTGATTACTATGCTAACTAAAATATAAAAGTTTAACAACACTATATTTCATAATTGTTATCTTAACCTATTTAAATTCTATTTTTTATTATTGATTAATTATTAAAATTCATTAAATCCTAATACAACATATTATAATATTATATACTTACTGTAAGTTTTGTTGATTGTCCCTACGAACTTTTTTCATACGCGTACTTAAAGTTACTCTTCCCGTACATCTTTTAATAGTTCTATTTTTTTTTTGGAGACATCGCAAATATTTTAATTTATATTAACGTTCATGAAAAACACTTTAAATATTTTTACAAATCAAAATCACAAATTCACATGCATCAATACTTATACCATAAGCTTATGACAGACTGGACAACAGTTTAATAGTTTAATTGATTACCTATCTGATTTATATCAAACACTATAATAATCGTTTATAGAATTTGTCTATATATCAATAATTCTGTTATTATTATTATTATTATCTGACTAGGGTGGAGTCACCAGCTATTACCACCTTAAGCAATTTTCTAGACAAATCATACTATTGCGTTTTACTTGTTGATGTTTGAGCTTTGAAATTTTTACCATGTTATCATCATAACAAGTTTAATACTTAGCTAAAATATTGGGTTCATAAGTAAAGTATCTAATGAGAAATATTTTTTAGATTCTGAACGAAGTGATGAATGTATTGATTTTACAATGGTGTATTTTTTTTTTTTTTTTTTTTTTTGTTTTTGTGTCTGTGTACAGCATAACTAGTCGAAATAATGCTCCAATTTCAAACAATGGGGGTGGTTTCCGATGTAAAAGTGAATATCCTTGGTGTTGATCGTAATGTACCAGTACTATAACAATTATTATTTATGCAAATCGCTACAAGGTCAGCCGGCCAGCTATTCTAAATCAAGTTGTACAATCGATACCTACATAATTATAATATAATATAATATGGTATAATCCTTATCGGTGCCAGCCGGTCGTCTTATCGCTCAGTCGTATTATTATAAACATGAAGTACGAGCGACGCGCGATACCGTTACGTGTGTGTGTGTCAGTTATCGTCCGAAAACCAACTGTTTCGGTGTCGTTTTTTTTGTGTCGTATCGTTTTTATATATATATATCGTTGTTTTTTATGTTATTAATTCGTTTGAGAAAGTTACGGGACACATAACCGTTTTCCATTAAACGATTAAGTTTAACAGTTTTGGGTTTCGTCATGCAATTTCAACGGCAGCATCGAGGGTCGTCATCGGACATTATAATTTTTGTTATGTACAACTGTGTCGTTTAGACTAGTTATAAAATCATTTTCGTTGTTATAGTCACCATATTTTGTATTATTGTATATAAGAAAATCAAAAGGGAATTATTTTATTATTCTCATTTATCTATTATTATTATTATTATATGCGTAATTATTTCATATTTGTCATATTGTTTTTCACTCAGAAGACGATATTTGTATACTCGTAATTGTTAATTTAGCCACAGGTCGTCATCACTGGCCAGCGATCGACGTCTTCACCTGTTCTGTGAGTATTCATGTACAATTATTATTGTTTTTAGTTTAATTATTATTACTTATTGAAACAAAACATTATTGTAACCTAAATGAGGATACAGTTAGTATAGAATTTACAAATGTTAATGATTATTGTGCGTTATATTATTGTTATATTTATATTTATACTACCAATATTCTCGATGTGAATTGTGTTGGTAGAGAAAATAAAAATTTGTTCTTTTGGTTATTTTGGGTTCTGTCTAATCATACTAAAATTTGGCTACGGCCATCACACTTGGTGCATTATAGAGGTAAAAAGTTAACATTTTCCAACAGTTTTCAAAAAAATCGAGAAAAACAAAAAAAAAATGACGGAAAAACGGCAATTTTACGCAAAACCAGTTTTCGACCAAATCGATTTTTTTTTATGGTTGTAATTCAAAAACTTATCACTGAAAATACTTGAAATTTTCACCAAATGTTAAAGTCAGTGGTATCCGTATATAGTTAAATTTTCAAAAAATTTTGACTTTTTTTGAGTTATTTATAGACCACTGAAATTTTCGATTTTTTTGAGAAATTTTTTTTGAAGGGTCGATAATTTTTTTTTGGCCCTATCAAAATACTTGAAAATGTTATACAAAGTTCCTCATATGTTATTCTTATAGTGATTAAAAAATTATAAGAATACATAGGCACAATTTTTTTTTATTAGCATTTGAAGTTCAAATATTGACAACAATTCGTTAAAACCATGAATATTTGCAAATTATTTGAAGTTGAAAAATCATAAAATTTTTTGTGTTTATAACTAAGGATTAAAAATACAACACTAAGTTTTCCATAAGTTTACCTTCAAGTATCTATAGAGAAAACTCGAAGCATCATTATAGGAAAAATTTTAAGTGCGTTTGAATTTTAAATTTTAACGAAATCGCGTAACAATAACGATTTATCCTCAGACGATTTTAAATATTTGTTATTATTCAAAAAGTATAAGTCGTAGATACTTGAAAATTTTACCAGTTATTAAGATTCGCGTTTTCTTTACGTGATTTAATTTTCAAAATATTTTGACTTTTTTTGAGCTATTTATAGACAACTGAAATTTTCAATTTTTCTGAAAATTGTTTTTTTATGTGTCGATAAAATCTTTTTGGCCCTATAAAAATACTTGTAAATTTTATACAAAGTTCCTCATATGTTATTCTTATAGTGATTAAAAAATTATAATAATACATAGGCACAATTTTTTTTTATTAGCATTTGAAGTTCAAATTTTGAATAATCTATAAACGTTGAGTTCATGGATAATATCAGCTTAGTCCGTGGTTTGAATCACGAATTAAAATATAGTGGATACCCAACGACCTATACAAACAACCATTTTTCTGGGACCCAAATTGACTCGCTAAAACAGCTGTTGCAAACTACACCTAGCACTTGTAATCATATTAGTGGCGACTTTTTTCAAGATAATTTACCGTCAACGTTTAAATTCCACGAATTAAATTAATTAATAAAACTTCTAGGAAATATATATATTATATAATTCAATTCCTGATTACAACGACATTAATATATTTTGAATTCCCTTGAAGCGCTAGTAGTCCTTTGTACATGAAAAGTCACTTTGGGAGCTCCTTATCACCTCTCGTTGGGTATCCAGTATATTATTTTAATTCGTGGTTTGAACATTATAATCTATACAGTGGTACCAATATGTAATTTAAAATTTTCGAAAATAATGTTATATTATTATACATTATAGGTCATAGAGTACTATTATTATTTAGTAGTAGTATTACTCTATGTTATAGGTACGTGATATTTGAATATTTCACTGACAGTCGCTATGCTCAAATTATTTTTATAGTGTACCTACATTGTGATTATCAAAAATCAAAATATTTAGTTAATTGTAATGGTATATTCATAGACTTATAATATTATATTATATTTAATATAATAACCTATAATACCTCTCATTTCGTCAAGGTATGTTTACTTTTTAAATTTTAATTTGTTTAATAGTGGTTTCTAGTAATCTGGTTGTGAATCGAATATTAATTGTAGCCTGCACGTGTGATTTTTTTATTTTATTATTATTATTTTTTTTTTCATTGAAATTGTTTTGTCGAAATAAAATATATTTTGGCCAATAAATTATAAATTTCCTACTCCAACCGATGTGATTATGGGCAACTTTACTATGGACTAGACATTTCAATGCAATAATTGAAATAGCACAATGTATAGGTAAGTATTATTAACAATGTTATACTCTTTTCGGCGAGAACTTTATTGGTATACACTGAGAGTTACAACTTTTGACACATTTGTCTTTGACTTACTCATTAACATAATTCACCTACATTTTCAGGTCCTATAACCCTGAGGAAGCAGATTTAAAAAAGTGTATTAATTTATTAGTGCATGTCTGCATACGTTATGCTGGCTAGCATATCTGCCTGCTTCAACCAGCAACTCATTCACAACCAACTAGTCAACGTATAATAAGAACAGGTACTATAAAATTTTGTAATTTTTATAGGTAGAATTTTTTTTTTTTAATGATCCATGATGAATGTAGGTAGGATGTAAAAAAAAAAAAAAAAAACTAAAACGATTTTTTTATTTTTATAATAATTTTAATAATTATATTTAATTATTCAAAAGATATTAGCCGGACCTCCTGGTCCTCCTCCACCTCCATATGACTTTCTTGTTTGTTCTACAACAGAATTAGATAATATTTTGTATTTACTATAGTTTTATGAATAGTGTATATGTGATAGGCATATAGTCAAATCAGACATTTTATTAAATTACATTTTGTATAATTTCACTATCATCACTAATGGTTTTTTTTTTATATATATATAAATTAATTAGTACCTAATAATTAATAAAGAAAATATCGTTATATTTTTTAATTTCTTAAAATCATTTAACTAAATGTCTAGACTGGTAGTAATGAAATTATAAAAAAATGAACTTATTTGACTAATTGTCATTTAGTAAATGCTTAGTTTGACTATGACATAATATTTTTATAAACTTATTCTTCAGTGTATACACATATTCTTTTGTGGTACACTATTGTGGTGTTTGAAGTTGATAGTTATCCTATTTTTTTTTTTTTTTATGAACATCAGTGATATTCAGAATTTTTTTTGGAGAGAGGGTGGTTGTTTAGTTAGTTACATTACAAAAAAAAATCCTTAATAAATACACATTTAATGTTTGGTTGCAAATATTGAGAGTCTGAATGTAGTGGAATGTATTTTGATATTGTGTGATTATGAAAACCAAAAGTGAGCCATTTTAGTTATTTCAATCATGGGCGTCCATAGGTAACATTTTAGGGGGGGGGGGTGTCAAAATAAAAAAAATTCTCAAATGTAAGTTAATAAAGATAATAATATATTATGGTAAATTTATTGAGCTACAAGTCCATAATATTTTTGTCCAGGGGGGCAAGTGCCCTATCTTGCCCCCCCCCAATGGGCGCCCATGATTTCAATTGAATTGCAATATCAATAATTGCACTATCATATACTTATTATTTAATTAACTATAGAGTAATTTAATATTTCCTGAAGTTTGAATTTTTCTCTTGGATATTCCACTGATAAATAAATTAAATGAAGACATGGTTTGATTATAATTAACAGGAACTTAGTATAAATATTATTGTATTTAAATATTCGATACGTGCATTTTAAAAGATGACCGTTGTTTTTTATTTATATATTATACAAAAAAAAGTACGTATAATGCTTAACAGTGTGTACTTATCGTGAGTTAATTTAATTGTTGGGCAAGGGATCCCGTACAGGTATTCATGACATCAGTGACAATGTCACACAAATATATCTTATTGGATAATATTTTGAGATTAAAATTAGTAAACGAATGAACTGAGTATAAAATACAAATTACTATGTCTATACTATTTGAAAGATATTTAAATCAGTGGTTTAATTTTTTTTGACACTGTGAACTAATTTGAGAACTTTCGATACGTCACAGACCACTATACATTTTAGACTTATTTATTCTCATAGCCAAGAATCAATTTTTTACACATTTTAGAATTTAGGTTATGAATAAATAAAATATAGTGAAATTTCTTATAGCTTACATATTATAATAATAAATAATAATAATATAATATATAATATAATATATAATAATAATAATGTTTGTTATTGTTCAAGTTTAAGTAAAAGTTTTACATTTATCAACAATTTAACACAAATTACTATTATTAAAAAAATGTATATTGTATTATTATTTTTATCAAAAGTAAATTAAAATTATAAAATACGTTAATGTGATTTTTGGGCTTGTATTTCCTTTACTAATAAAGATATTAAATTAATATAATTAATATAAAATTAAAATATTTGTTTAAAATTTTGTAGGTAGGTATGGTTTGCGGACCATAGGTTGGTGGGAACCTCTGATTTAAGTATACTATGGTATATGTATATGATGGGTTTCAAACACATTTAGTTACAGAAATTATAAAAGCATTTGTATTTTCCAATTTTATTTAGGAATTTAAATTATAATGATTTATAAATATTATTTTTAATAAATCCTATTCTATTATTTTTCTTTTATAACTTCAATATAATAGGTACTAAAAATTAAAAATATAATTTTAATCCTGAACTGGTTCATAAAACGTCACTCCGATGTAAATTTGTTCAAGAATTACTTACGACTGCAAATCTTATGAAACATTTTTTAAACATCGCAAATTATATTATGCATTTAAAAAATTCTAATTGTTTGTGTACTAATATTACTTATCCAGTAAAAAAATAAAATATAAAATAAAGTTACGTCAATATTGTACTTACATTTGCTATTTGAATATAGTTTTTTTTTTTTTTTTTTACTGTGTTGTTGCTTCAACGTTGAGTCAAACTCGAATGGTCCAAATAGTCCAATTATTTTCGTAATTTAACGTGTGTGCCAAAATCGGAAGTTTATCTCTACTGATAAATGTCTCAGGTAATGTGTCAGGTCCTTGACAATTTATTTTTTTTTTTTAATTAGTTATCATTACCTATCGTAATTTATTGCCTGTACTCGCTGTATAATTTTACCAGTTTTCTACCGATGCTGTTCGGTGTGGGTCAAAGTCATAGATACTATTCATTGTTATATCTAATGTTTTGGCCTTTTGAAATTCCAGCCGTCGTATTACTAATTGGTGACACGCGCGACGAAAATATCAAAATACATTTCTTTTGGATTTTTGAAATTGTAATCGTTATCTTAGTAATTGCTGACACGCGCAACAAAATATCAAAATACTTTTTTTTCTATACCTTCCTTTCTACCTATAGTTATTGGCAACAACTATTCGATTATATATTTTATTTTAAATTCTGTAAATTCTGATTTAGTGT
The DNA here is from genome assembly GCF_020184175.1 of Aphis gossypii. NCBI lineage: Eukaryota > Metazoa > Arthropoda > Insecta > Hemiptera > Aphididae > Aphis > Aphis gossypii. The sequence goes on from NW_026083047.1 coordinate 115,567, forward strand.
GTTTTTAGCAATCGATGTGAAAGGGACTTGTTTTCATACACATTTATATATCTAATAAATACATTGTTTTCTGGTGAGTAACTACTAACTACTTAAGTTTATAATCTTAATATCTACCTAGTAGGTTGGTACATACTACATAGGTGCAGTGGTATGTTTACGGGAGGTGATCCGAAAGATATATCATGTTTTAGATCCATACTTTGATTTTGAATGAAATTTATTTAATATTATTATTTGTATATTGTTTGGGCCTCTTCTTCTGTTTTAATAATATTGTAGCCTATAGTAGTGGAGCTTGCTTAATTGTAAATATCAGTTTGCGTTGGTATTTAAAGCTTGATAATACTACACAAAAATCAAATTATAATTATAATTTGGTCTCCATATTATGTTTTTTTATAAATTATTTATAACTATAGATTTATACAAATTATTATAAGTTTATATGCTTCAATAATTTTCAAATGCTAAACTGAATATTATGCTCAGTAAAAAAAATTGTGAATCGATGTTTTTAGAAACGTCACGAGTCATATTTTAGATTCTGAACGAAGTGATGAATGTATTGATTTTACAATGGTTTTTTTTTTTTTTTCTTTTGAAATTGAGATATTAGTAAAAACGTATATACCTACTATAATAGTCATATCATGTGTTTTTGAGTGAAAAAAACCGACTATAGGTGTAGTATTATTAGTAGGTGTATGATATATTTTAATAAGTACTTTTCTTAAATTAATTTATTTTTCAAAAATATTTATATTCTACAGTTTTTATCAATTATCCAAAAGCTTTAAATAATTGACTCATGACGTTTTTGCAATCATCGGATTCGTATATATATATTATATATATATTATATTAGTACCTATGTCAAGAATTTCCTCATGTATGAGAATAATTTTTTTCGTTTATCAAGTTGTGTAGTGTGTATTTACATTGTACATTTTATGAATACAGCAATTAACTAAAAGTTAATCGCTGAAGAAAAGTCCGTTTTAAAAAAAGTTTGACAAAAAGTCCGGATTCAGTTTTTATAGTCGGACAAAAATTCTTAGCACATTATTTAGTTTCTAACAAAAATTCGGAAAATACAAAATATTCTTTATAACTAATATTTTTTTTTCTATTTTCTTATTCTTATTATTTCGTATAACTAAAAAAAATAAAACGGAAATCTACTATAGTTAATTACCTATATATTATATTATATTAAATATCTCTTAGATCGTATATGATCTAAATTCTAAGATATATCTATCGCTATGATATGTGGCTGTATGCAGGCCCGGATTAAAATTATCGTAGGCCCTAGGCACAATGTCTCTAATACTTATGCCTAACCTTAAAATTTTTTTTACCCCACATATACGAGTATATAAAATTAAATTGTCAAAAACCATAAAAAAAACTTATTTTAGACAAAATTGCATATAAAATCTTTATTCCTCGTAAATACAAAGTATTGTAACAAAAAAAAAAAATTAATAATAATTATAATAACAATATTGTATATTATATTACATAAATATAACATTATAGTATTTATAGTTATAAAACTTTTTTCCGACATTTTTTGTTTGCAAATGATTCAATTATATTTTCGGTATCGATTTCTTGGAGCAATTCGTATTCAATTGCAAGTACTGATAATGAAGATAATTTATCTTGCCTAATAGTCGATCGCTGCCAATTCTTTACCCTCTTTAAAATTGAAAATGATCTTTCGCCTTCGCACGAAGTCCCAAAAATCGATAAATATATTCTGAAAGCAATATTTACATTTGGGAAACTTGTTACCATTTTAGTATTAATTTGTTTTATTAGCATTTCATTGACAGACATTCCACTTTCTCGAAAACTCTTAAAAATTAAAAATTCATTAACAAATGCAGATTCCAAATCAGTTTTATAGGCTTCAACTAAATTATTTGCCTTTATTTTTATTTCTTCATCTTTCAAACTATCGTTGGTTAAAAAATTAAATCTTTCGTCTAATCTTAAATAAGCTTTTTTTCGTTTTTCCATTTCTACAATCAATTTGTCAATTATAACATAAAATGTTTGAATTTTGAATTTTTCTCTAGCACTCATTTGATCTACAGCATCAATTGCACTACCATCATATACTGAGACTTTATGTTTACGTTTTCTAGATTCTAATTCAGAATAATCCGACAAACCGGAAACTTTTATTTTTGCTTTTTCTTCAAATAAATCAAATTCTTCGGCGCTTCTCATATTTTTAAAATATGATAGAAGACTATTATAAAGGTTAACAACTGTACAGATCTCAATACCAGGTGTTTGTAACGATTTGTTTACAATATTAACTTGTTGTAAAATGTCATTCCAAATAATGGACATGAGAACAGTTTCGAGACGATTAAGTTTTTTAACAAGAGACTTAGCTTCATTAACAGCAGTAGGAGGCTGTGTTTCTGATAATGAAATATCAATTAATGTTTGACGGATTTCTTCATAATTATGTGACAATGCTTTAGTCGCATCACTTCGAGCAGACCATCTTGTTTCAGATAGACTTTTTACTACAAAAACAGATTCTTTCATATTTTTTAACATTATTGACCATCTTTGAGGCGATGCTGATAAAAACGTGTAAATTGATTGAACCACACTAAAAAATTTTATGGCTTCAGTACAACATTCAACAGTAACAGATCCTACTAAGTTTAAACTATGTGCGGCACAAGGAACCCACTCTGCTAATTTATTTATTTCACGAAAACGAGCTTGAACTCCTGAGTATATTCCACTCATATTACTGGCGTTATCGTAAGATTGAGAACGGCATTTTGATATGTCAATATTGTTATCGTTGAGCATTTTATTTAATACATCAAAAAGGTATTTACCATCATGCTGTTCGATAGGAACAAAACCAAGAAACCTCTCTACGACTTTTCCTCGACCAATGGTGGTGTAACGAATAATAATCGTTAATTGATCAATATGCGCTATATCAGGTGTCGAATCAATACTTATACCAAAATATTTTGTTTCTTTTATTTCAGAAATAATTTTCAAATTTAGAGTAGTAGCTAGAATGTTTATAAACTCGTTGCATATTGTAGATGACATATACGACACTTTTCCTTTACCTGGATTTCCAAACTTTTTTATGTGCTCTTCAAGAAAAGGATCAAAATTAGAAAGAAGTTCAAGGCAACCTAAATAATTACCATTTTTTGGACAGCCAAATATTTCCGAATCTCCTCTAAAAGCTAATCCTCTAGACGATAAAAATTTAATTACTGCTATAACTCGTTTTAAAACTTGAATCCAATACATTTTTTCGTTATTAAATTGATTTATTAACTCAATATCTAATTTTTTACATTTTTGAAGGTCTACCATTTTTTTTATTGAATTAAAATGTTCTTTGGATTGTTCATGAGCTTCCATTCTTACGTTAATATTTTTCCAATCATCAAAACCCCTTTCAAATTGATGCACAAATGTTGATTTCTCACTTATTTGCAAATGACGAAAAATTTTACAAACATAACAATACACCGATCCAGTAGATGGTGAATAAATCAACCACTCTCGATTTACACACTCACCATTTCCTAATGCTCGTGAAAAATATTCCTTTCTAAAATATCTTGTTTTTGTACCAAATTGTCTAGCAGATACAGTTAAATCTGCATCTACATTTTGAATAGGAATATTTTCAGAAAAATAAGAAATTAGATCAGAGTTAATTACCCAATGTGCGGGATCGTTACTAAATTTTAAATGTATTAAGTTGGTTGGATTTGATTTAACTTTATCTGTGATAGATTCAGTTATAGCACTTGTATTTACATTTAAGGAAGTTGTCAACTTTGGTTCAGTTTTCATAGGCGATAATAACTTATTTTCAATTTTAGATTCCGGTGTAATAATGTTTATCAGTTCATTTTTATTTAACATTTTAATTTGGTTTGTACTTGTACCTATATTTGAATGATTTTGAGGTGTTATAAATTTACACATGGACCCCATTTGTTTACTGATAGATAAATCACGTTTTTCTTTTTTTTTCCTTTTATTAAAACCACTTTCATGCGTCCTTTTGTATCCATCGGACATTTTTATATTTCGTACTTCTATTCAAATAATGTAAACATAAACATTAACATTTAAATAAGTAAATAACTCTAAAATAATTTATTATTTTTATTCCATTTATAATTCTAAATTGTATTAAAATCATTATTATTTATATTCAAAATTAATGATAATAAATCTCACAAAAATAATTGATAAAATATACCAATAATATTATACTAATGTAATATTATACGAATATATCTAACGTAAAATATAAATTTCAATTTTAAAATACCTGTTTAAAGATTGTTCCGTGTAAATTTAAGTATTCTGCTCTTTTTGATTGACGATTGACGATAAATTATATTATAGTATGAACACTATGAACTACAAACAACTGACAAGTGACAAGGATTGTAATAAAATGAATAAAAACTAATATAATAACAAAATTTTAAATGTCGAAATAATTTTGACCATATAAAAATACTATATTGTATAATTGTATTGTGTAAAGTTGAGAGTACAGACGGTCGTTGTTATCGTTCCAATACTGACCATCATATAATTCTTATTATTATCGCGTTTAAAGATATTATACAAATCTATTTTTGTCGTGATTATTATTCAAAATATAACCATATTAATGTGTATGTGTGTGTCGTGCATTCACACGCAGAACGACTGACTTGCGGTCGATAATATTATTTATATTTTGTAAACGATATTCATATTGTTTTTTTAATAGTACTAAAAATATTTTGAACAGTAATCGTGGACTGGTTTACCATAAATTGCCGTAACGCTATGCTCATATGCAAGCGACATTGTAAATAAAAAATATCACAAAAAAATCGTTGCCACACATTTTATTTTCGTAGGCCCCAAAAATGTTCGTAGGCCCTAGGCACAGTGCCTATAGTGCCTATGCGCTAATACGGCCCTGGCTGTATGTCTACATGTTAGCTACCATAAAATTATATTATGTACCTACAAACAATAGGTAATCAATATTACCACGACTATTATATAAAAGAACAAACATTATATAGATCTAGATTCTAGATAAATACATGTAGGTATATTAAAATACCTATTAAAATTGATTAAAATGGATAATAAATTATACAATTATAAATGAAAATTTAATAGAATAATTTGTATTTTCGGACTTTTTGTTTGTCCGACACTAAACATGTGTTCGGACTTTTTTCCATAGACTTTTTGACTGATTACCAATTAAAAAGTACTCATATATTATGATTTTCGTGTTAAACAATAATAAATACCTATAATAGTTAAATATAAATAAAGCTCTTTAATTTTTTTGGATTCCATAAAATATTTAGCATTTGATTATTGAAAATATATACTTATTAGACATTATGAGTAGGAGATATTATTTAATATTTTAATTGTACTTAATTTTAAAATATTAGATATATTTATTATTTATTAAGAGGACGCTACCCATGCATTTGTTGTCTCCGTCTTACACACACCCGATATAGCAAAATTTCGTTCACTAGTTTCAATAGTGTGCTGTTAGTTTTGATATTAGATTAAATTGACCTATTATCAAACTTTTAGGTAAGAACATTATCTGTGCTTTTGGCGATTTTTCAATTTTTTCCAGCATACTATGAGCAAGTATGCAGTGAAATATCACAAATTAAAAATGTTCATATCCCGCTTGAGAATTAAACTATAGAATAGAAGCCAACGCTTAAACACAGATAATGTTATTTATATAAAATTGTATAATTGGTCAATTTACTCCAATATCAAAATTAACAGCCCACTATTGAAACTAGTGAACGAAATTTGGTAGGTATATCGGGCGTGTGTAAGACGGAGACAACAAATGTATGGATAGCATCCTCTTAAAAAATAACTACTTTATTTAATAAAGGAAAATGAATAAATTAGGAATTTAGTATGTATTTGTATATTAATTGTAAATGTCAAATATGTTAAGGTTGTGTCCTTACACTCTATCATATTATAATAGCGGTGCTACTAAAATTCAGGTGTTTTTATTATATATTTCTTTTTGGTAACATTCATAATTTTGTTTTAGATCATTTTTTCTTGATTCATTTACTGGATTTCTGTGATTGTGACTTGTGTTAAGGTAATTTTCAAATTAATTATTTTATAATATTATATACTCTAATTATCAGCTAATTTTGTTATTTTTTTTTTGGTTGACAGACAGAGGTAGCAGTTGTTGTTGTTTTTTTTTTTTAAAAACTTTAGTATTAAGGTTTTTTTAGCTGTAAGTTTATTTTATTTTATTTATTTTTGTCTAATATATATATATATTTTTTTTCATAAAATGGGACGTCCGAGTAAACGTACACAAAATAAAAAAGAAGCGATAAAAATATCACGCGAAACATTGTTCTTCATTTGCAAGAACTTGAAAGGATAAATTGAGAAAACAATAAAGCCGTGCGTCTGATGATATTGTTGCTACAAATCAAAGAAAATTGTTAAATTTAAAAAGTACAATAAAACGATTGAAAGACCCAGTTTTAAAGAAAGCTAATCAGATCGCCAGTCGTAAGAACAGGTCGAAGCGACTGCAAGATCCCGATTTTAAAAAAAGCTAACCAGATCGCCAGTCGTAAAAGCATGTTGAAACGACTGCAAGATCCGGATATTAAAAAAGCCAACCAGATCGCCAGTCGTAAGAGCATGTTGAAACGATTGCAAGATCCAGTTATAAAAAATGCAAACAAGGTTGCCAGTATGAAGAACAGATTGAAACGAATAGAAAATCCAGTTTTCAAAAAAACATATCAAATTCAAAATGTTCGAAACATGAGAAAGCGAAGATTACCATCAGATAGTAGCCTATGTCAAAATGTATCTACTAAAAAGAAAACACCAAATTCAATATCTTATAAAAAACGAGAACGGCAAAAAGCAAATGAAACTAGGCAGAAAGAAGATGTTTTGATATCTGAATATATTTTGAAAAGGTCTCAAGGTTTATCAGAAAAATGTTATTCGTGTCATAGATTACGTTTTCCATCCAGTGTCAATAAATGCAACTCTGATATCTTCAGTCGATTGGGAATATCAATTCCAAGTGATGCCAAGAATACTGTGACGATATGACGATAAAATCCAAAGTTCCTCCGTTGTACATAAGAAATGGTTATGAGTTAAACAGTGTTCCGTCTTCAGTTACGCAATTAAATCAAATAGAAAAACAAATGGTTTCCCTTAGATTACCGTTTATGAAAATATTCAAATGTCTTCGCAGTGATTGGCAGCTAAAAATTAAAGGTAACGTTATCAATGTTCCAATAGATCTGACTAAGACTACATCTATTTTGCCAAGGCGTGCTGAAAATTTAGCTGCAGTTAAGATGATGAAGGTAAAATTAAAAAGAAAATCGTGCTTTAAACAGCATTATCTTTATCAAAATGTCAGACCATCATTAGTAGTATCAGCATTGAATGATTTGGTTAAAAAACCTCTATATAAAGATGCGGAAATAGATAAAGATTGGCTGGCGCATGTGTCAGAAACAACAAAAAGTTTGGAAAACAGCTCAGATCACGAAAGTGAAGAAACAGACGATGAAGACACAAATATTGAACCAATCAATCCGGGATCAATGGACACGATGATTGAAAACTATGATTTTGTTTCTTTTGCACCAGGCGAAGGCATGAAACCGTTATCAATTCTTATTGATGACCATGCAGAGGAAAAAGCTTTTCCTGATTTATTTGGTGGGCATCCACGTACAAATAAATCACCTTTAAAAAATTACTCAAAAGTAGTAAGGTCTGAACTGCTGAACGTAGATCGAAGGTTTGCATCGGACTCATCTAACTTGTTTTTTAAATGCAAAGTATTAGTTCAAAAACTCATTGCAAGCAATGTGCAAATTGTTTTACGAAAAAACAAAAAAGGAAACACAACTGCGAATGACGTAGCAAATCCAGCTGTTCTAAACAAAATGATAGATAACGATCAAGGATACCGAATGTTACACAACGTACAAAATTCACCTTCATATCTTGCAGCGATGAGAAAAAATGTTTTTGCCATGGTGCGTCAAGAAGGTCAACCGACATTATTCTTAACATTTAGCCCTAGTGAATCAACTTGGACTGATCTGTTAAAGATTTTGTATAAACAGCGTTACTCCAAAACGTTGTCTGATGAAACTGTCCTAACTTATACACAAAAATCAGATTTAATTCGACAAGACCCAGTGGTTTGTGCTACTTATTTTGATCATAGGTTTAGAGCACTTTTTAAATTGATCAAGTCTAAAAATGTTATTTTCAAAGAACACAGTGTGAAACATTTCTTTTATCGTGTCGAATATCAACATAGGGGCAGTCCACATGTACACATGCTATTGTGGTTAGACAATGCACCTGTTTTCGACCCAGCCAAACCAGAAACTTTTGGTGCATGTGTAACACTTATCAACAAATACATTACGTGTATGGTAGACGATGGCAGTCCGGCCCATGAGTATTTGCATAAAAATATTCATAGTCATACACACACTTGTTACAGAACTGACTAAGAAAAACAAATGAAAAAGTGTCGCTTCAACATACAATATCCGCCAATGAATGAAACCTGTATATTGACTCAGCTAACAGAAGACATAAGTAATCCGATCACAAGAAAAATTCGTATACTACAATATGAAAAACTTCTGCAATACCTCAGGGACTTCAAGGACAGTGATTCATCTTCAGATCCAACATTAGAAGACATTTTACAAAAATTGTCAATTAAAGATGTTAATGAATTTAAATCCATTATTCGAACTGTTATCAGACGGCCAACAGTTTTTCTAAAACGTACCATAAAACAACGAATGGTTTCTGGATTCAATGAAAAATTATTTCCGTTATGGCAATCTAACATAGATATACAGTTCATATTGGACGTTTATTCTTGTGTTAGATATGTAATCGAGTATATTGGAAAAAGCCAACGTGGAATATCAAAACTAATGAGAGACATTGTCGAAAATCTTAAGTCTTCTACTGATTTATCGGTTAAAGAACAACTGAAAAAAATAGCGTCAACTTTTTCAGGGAGTCAAGAAATCTCTGCACAGGAAGCAGTGTACACTTGCTTAGGTATGAAGCAATGCAATACTTCAACTGGGTATATATTTATAAACAATAGCCATCCTGATAAAAGAACTCGAATGTTGAAACCAATGGCAGTTAGAGGAGAAATGGATCCAAAATCTGATGACATTTTTTTTGACGGTCTCAATGAATACTATTCATGTAGACCACACAGTCTTGAAGATGTAACTTTAGCAGAATTTGGCTCCAATTATGAAGTCCGCGGTAAAAAAAAACCGGCTAACAACAGTTCTGATTCTGACACTGATAATGAACCTGATACCACTTATCCGATTGACTCCACTCTAATCGGAAAACCAAACAAGTATATACATAAACGTAAAATCAGAAAAATCATACGGTATGTTAGTTTAATGTGGATAAAAATGAACAAGACTTTTACAGAGAAAATATTATGTTTTTTTTTACCATGGCGCGATGAAAAACCGATTTGTTAGATATTAACTGTAAACAAGTGTATGAAACAAACATTGATCAAATAAAAAAGTTGTACCAACAGTTTAATAAAGTAGAAGAAACCCAATTAGACAATAATGAAATCCAAATAGAAGGGGAACAAGGCCGTAACAACAATCAGCTTGTAGATGATGAAGATTGGGTACCAGACGATGTACTAATAAACGATGTTGGAGATTATGTTGAAAATACAACATCAGATGTAGATTCACCTAAAGATGGTGGTAAGATAATAGTGCACCTCATAGACAATGAACAGTTTAAAGACTTAATCGGATGTCTAAATGAACGGTCAACGCCCACTCTTATATCATACAACTAATGTCATAAGAAGTCAATTATGGGGAAAAGGTCATACTGCGATGAAAGTATTTGTCACTGGACCAGCGGGAGCTGGAAAGTCAATGCTTATACGAGCATTAGCACAATCTGTAATTAGGATAGCAAATCTTAGACCAGATATAGATGATCTGTCACTTCCTCCCGTATTGCTGACAGCACCAACAGGTAAAGCTGCATATGAATAAAGGATTAACACTTCATTCCGCTTCAAACTACCATTGAATCAATTTGCCGGATTATTACCAAAGTTAAGTTCAGATATTTCAAATACACTACGTTGTCAGTTTGCCAATGTAAAACTTTTGATAATTGATAATTTCCACGGTTGGCATAAAAACACTGGGATACATTGATCAACGATTGAGGTCTATATTAAGAATAAATAAACCATTTGGTGACATAAATGTAATAGTGTTTGGCGATTTCTTTCAATTAGCACCGGTATTAGCAACACCATTGTACGATAGTTTTGAAGAAATATTGTCTAAATTTCCAAGTGCTGTAGAAATGTTATCGATTAAATCTATTTGGGAAACATTCAAGTTTTATGAGTTGACTGAAATAATGCGCCAAAAAGATGACAAACAATTTGCAATAATGTTAACAAAGTTGGCCAGAGGACAGTTGGAGGAAGCTGATGTAAAATATTTCCAAAATCTTATAACCCACCTAAACATTACTTTTCAACCACAAGTAATGCATCTTTGGGCTACTAATTACGAAGTCGACGAAATGAACAGGAGAGTGCTTAACTCTATGAATCAAGTTAGTTTCATATCCGAAGCCATTGATACGTCTGCGAAATTATCGGATATTGAATCTGCCAAGAAACTGCCACGACAAAAGACTATGGGTTTAGCTTTAAGATTAGCTTTAAAAGAAACAGCTAAATACATGGTGATAGCTAACATTTCAACCGAAGACGGCATAGTGAACGGTGCAATCGGAGAACTCATGCAAATAAACAAAGGACAGACTGCAGGAGGTAAAGAAGTTGCAAAAAGGGTTTGGATCAAGTTTGATGAGCCAGAGGTGGGGTCACTAACCAGACAGAAGATAAGAGACAAACTTAAACCCGAAGGCGAACACACAGATGATATGTGCATGTGGACACCAATTGAAATCATAAAATTAGAATTTCAACTCGGTAATGCAGAGCACCATAAAGTAACTAGAATGCAATTGCCCTTAGTAGAAGCTTTGGCATTGACGGTACACAAAAGTCAAGGTGCCACATATCAATCTGTAGCATTTCATATACCTCAAAAACTCTTGAAGTGCAATATGTTATATGTAGGATGTAGTCGAGCAACTTCGGCTCAAGGTTTGCGTATAGATTACTTTCCTGCAAAGCCACCAAAACCTTCTGCAAAAGTTGAACATGAAATGTGCAGACTCAGGACACCAAGTTGTGCTCTTATTCCGCGCTTTTCTAGAATTGTGACACACAACATGCCACTTTCCTGCATGTCATACAATATAAGGTCTTTAAAAAAATATGAAGCTCATATTAATGCGGATATCGTTCTTTTACAATCTAAAATAATGTTCTTCCAAGAAACTGGTTCAAAATCAACTGACACATATACCATTAAGAACCATACTGAATGCTGTAGAATAGACAGTATACATGCAAATGGTAAAAGTGGTTCTATTTGTTTTGTTGGAGAATCCATTAATCATAAAGAAATAACCTGCAGCACAACATTGCTTCAAGATCAAAAGAAAAACACACAATTAGAAGCCATTGAAGTTATCATTGAAAATATTACCTATATTGGGATATATTCATCGCCAAATTTTCCTGTACAGAAGCTTTGTGATTTCATTGAAACGGTAGCTTCCACCAAAAACAATGTTATCTTTATTGGTGATTTCAATATAAACTTCAACAAACCCCGCCAAAACAACTAGTTCAAATATTAAAACATTTCAATTACAAAATATTGGTTGACGGTATTACTACAGATCACGGAACAACCATTGACATGTCATTACAAATGTTGACATTGCGGCTTTGGTGTACGAGTCCCTCATAAGTGATCACAGACCTATTTTGGTTATGGACATAGATACTTTCAAGGAAATAGAAAAATATTCTGAGACTGTTGATGACCATATTGTACAAGAAGAAGTCAAAAACAATTTTATTAACCAAACGTTCCTGCAATCGATGGATTTCCTGTGGAAAAATCTAAAAAATCGATTAACTTAACTAAGGTCCTGAATAATAATAACTTGGACGATATTGAGTTCATACAGGTTGATAGTGACACTATTTTGGTTCCAGAAACTAAAACTAAATCAATCAAAATAGTTGATTATAATATCATAATTAATGATATTCAATTTATTCAGGTCAATAGTAATACTCTCAAAGTTCCAGAAAATTGCAACATAAGGTCAGATTCATTATTAGAAACAATAAGTGATAATGCAACTGTGTCAAAAAATCCAAAAACAATAAAAATATCAAGTATTAAGAATAAAGTTGACATAACATCAAGTAGTACATTTTGTGGCTTTACTAACACTGATGGTGTATCATGTTTGCTAATTCTGTCATACAGGTTCTTTTTAATTGTCAATCTCTTGTAAATGAAATTCGCAATAATCAACTCGGACCAACACTTCAACATAGCCTACACGAATATACAAGTAACAGTGGATCATGTGATACTCGAACAATCAGAGAATATTTGGACAACGAGACAATATTATATACTCTGCAACAGCAAAAGATTGTATAGAATTTTTAGAAGCACTTATGGACTGTAGTAGATCTACATTTGAATCTTTATTTGGATTTCAAGAATTGTATACCATTCGTTGCAATACTTGTAAACATACAACGGCCAACAATACACCTACAAGTTTGATTCTACATTTTGAGATTCCACAGCACAGATCACAAACTTTGCAAACATTATTTTCAACAAATCAAAATGTTTGGAATACATTAGATGACTACAAATGCAATAATTGCAATAACATCGGAAGTTCTGAAGATAAACATCAGATAATAGTGGCAAATGAGTATATAGTAATTCAACTAAAACCATTTATTCCAATATTAGTAAATGGTCAATTTGTTCCCAACAAGATAACAGATCTAAAACTTAGTGGCGTACCCACCTCTATTTTAGAAATTGCTGGAGCACAATACAAAACTCAAGCTGCAATAATACATATGGGAGAAAACACGAGTTCTGGCCATTACATTGCATACCTGAGACAAGGAACTTCCAATTGGGTTTGCGCCAATGACATAATAGTTGCAGAAAAAAGATGGCCAAACGACAGCAAAGATGTATATGTTATCATTCTAAAAAGAATGTAAAAATATTTTCCAATTGGAAAAAAACAAAACATAACACAACTAAAAATAAATTGTAAACTTAACCTGTAAGTATACAATATTACAATCTGACTGTTATTGGATTCAAAAAGGAACGTATAAACCGCCAACTATTCACTTACATAATATTATGTATGAGTTTCCAGTCCCAAGCCTGGATAAAAAGTGTGAGGGTGCTAACCTTATAATAATTGTTATTTTTAACATAAGCAGAAACCTAGATTTTATTTTTATTTAAATAATATCGAACTATATATTATTATCCACACTTCTGACCTTAATACCTTATACTATGTATGTTTGTATTCAATCCTCCAAATACAACTACAATTTTAATTGTGCGGTCTTAAGATTATCAACATTCATTATGTATTCGCCTAGAATCATAACATATTTTAATAACTTATATAATATCAGTTATACAGCAAAGCCTATCTTCCAGTGTTAAGTATTTAGATGACTTTAGCCTGTATAATAGATGTTATTTTCCATACATAATTTAAATTGTTTAGGACATTTTATTTTGTAATTTTGTGCCAAGTATATAATTATAATATACAGTGACTAAAAATAAATAATCAGAGTTTGTTTAAATTTATTTATTCATAATACTTCATATTTTACATTGTACATTTAACTATGATACAACTCGAATACTAACAATTTATTGAATATATTATAATACATTAAAGGTAAAAAGTAAATACTTAAAAAGCCACTTATTATATATGTTTACACTAATTTATTAAATTAAATTTGTTATTTTTTACAGATTCAAAATATTTAATCAATTTAAGGGTTGAAAGTATATGAATCTTTCAATTGCCTTCATTGGGTTTAACAGTGCAAACATTTTTATTAGTTGATATCGTTGATGTACTGTGAACTATGAATCTTATAAACAATTTGTCATTACTCAATGTGCTGTGTGATACAAAATTCTTACACAATTCTGTATCTATTGAACTTAGAATTTAAGAAATTTATTAATCCACTGTTATTTTTATAAAATATAAAAAAAAAATCTTTTATTTAATGGTTTAATTTGAATTATTAATATTGTAAATAGTCCATACTCCATAGTAATCAGGTCAAATTTATTTGGAATACCACTGTACTAAAGTCTACCAGTTGAGAAACTAATAACAATTTGTATTATAGTACACTGAGTATAACATCAGCTGAGCTTGGTTACACTATAATATGCATATTTGATGATAAAATTCAGCCATTAGTAATATCTAAACAATAAACAAAAAACATAATTATAAGTAAATATTAAGTAATTTAATGTGATAGGTACTTATTAAACTTACATAATGAAATCTTTAAGAAATGGCTCGTCTTGATGTTAATATGTAATTGTTACACAAGGAATCAACACGACGTAGAATCATATTAATTTAAAACGATTACAATTAATACATGGTTAATTCATAATAGAAATAAAATTTTAAAAACCGTAATCAACCAACAATGTCAACATACGGAATGTAAGCAAAACATAAAATATCACAGATATAGATAAAGTTTATTATCTATACCAGCAGCTTCAGCTGTGCAAGGTTTATAGATACTAATCTATAAACCTTGGCTGTGTACAATATTATATGTGATTATATGGTATAGCAGGTATATCTATGATAATATAAGGTATTTTGAATTATCATAGATATTATCTATGTGAATTATAATAACTACCTACATGCAATGTTTTTGGAATAGTTGATTAACCATGCCAAATGCAAATGCGTCCTAATTGAAAAATAAAATATATGACAATATTTAATTATAATATATTATAGACTGACAAATCATCTCCGTTCAGAATCGTTTTTCGTATACAATGATACTTATCATTGCATTCAAATTTAATCTACCCTAGTCCGAGGTCCACCCCACCCCCTAATGTACAGCAGAGCGGTACCCACTTGCCGACTTTTTTATTATTATTTACCTTTTCCTCCCATTTATGGCCGGCAATCACCAGCTATGGCCAATAAAATACCCAATTATGGCCAATACTAAAAAAATCTTAAAAATTTAAATGTAATGATAAATAACACTGTATTTCATCATTATAAAAATAATTGTATACTTCATTACTCAATTATGGATACACAACTAAAATTATACCTACAAATAAGTAGTTAAATATTTTAAAAACCAAAATTTCAAATTGTTACAACATTTTACTTTTAAGATCTTTCTTTATTTTATACATACCTAAGTAGGTATTAATATAGTTAAAATTTTTTAAATATTAACAATGAGTAATAGGTATTATGTACCAAATTTTGAAATTAAAAATAGTAATATAATTATATGCTTTGTTGCTAGGAACAGTCTTTGTTAAACGTAACAGTCTTTACATTTTCAAATAGGTATAACATGTTTACTTAGGCCATATATATTAATATAGATAACAGTTAAAAATTATAAAATAAACAAACTAAAACATAAAAATTAAAATTTTTAACAAAAACAGTACTTTCTGTGTTAAAAAAAACAATGAATAATTTAATATTGTAAATACTAAATTAAATTAACAATAAAATAAAACATTATGTAGCAAACCTAGCTATTAAAAATAGTTAATTGAAGTTAGGTATATACTTCTTAGTCAGGAACATTATTTCTTTGCTAAACCTAACAGTAACCTGGTGGGGCAGCTATACTTATTAAAACTAGCTTAAAATTCCATCCTCTCATCAACTTCTCTCAAAATCATATCCAATCATGTGCCATCTCAATCATACTTAATAATATCCCTGTTGTTATTGCAGCAGTTTACAGTCCTCCCAAGCACCTTATAACTAATACTAATCTCACCGAATATTTTGACACATTTTCTAACAACTTTATTGCGGGTGGTGACTTTAATGCTAAGCATCAAAGCTGGGGCTGCCGAGTCACAAACCCACGCGGTAATCTACTGCATAATTTTACCAATATTAAAAAATTAAAAATACTCGCACCACTTGATCCTACATACTGGCCAACGTCGTGCAAGAAAAAACCAGATATTCTGGACATATTTATCTCAAAAATTCCGAGTAATTTATACTGTACTGTACACAACATTTTAGACTTAAACTCAGATCACTCATCTGTGATACTAAATGTTGATGCGACTCCCCAAACAAATTCAGTTAGTCACTCTCTTTTCTCACCATCGACCAATCATTATATATTCCATAACATAATTGCCCAAAAAATTAATCTTTCAATAAAGTTAAAAACCGAGCATGATATTGACGAAGCAATCAATAACTTATCCAAACTCATCCATTCAGCAGCCTCCTTATCCAATACCGTAACCCCCTACAAGCACTCAATGCAGAAGCTGACTCCCCTTCCTGAACAGATACGCTCACTAATAGTGGAAAAACGTAGAGCCAGAGCAGTTTATCAACGCACGCGACTACCATCACACAAAAGTGTTTACAATAAATTAGCCAACTCTCTGAAAAAAACCTTAGCTAAAAGCAAAGCGAATATACTTGAACAAAAACTAACCAATCTTTCATCTTCTGACGGTAGCTTATGGAAGGAAACCAAAAAGATACTTGGTCTTAAAACCCCTTCTACCCCTTTAAAGAAACCTGACCATACACTTGCTTCTTCTGATACCGATAAAGCCGAAGTTCTCAAAACACACCTTCAAGGAACCTTCCAACCACATCATAATATATTCATACCTCAATGTGTTGATGAGGTTAAGGCTGGTTTAGACCTTCCACCAACCTCCAATAATTTCGAAAAATATTTCACGCCCAACGAAGTCAAACAGGCTATCCAAAAATACTCCTTAAAAAAATCGCCGGGCTATGACCTAATAACGGCAGAAGTAGCTAGGTGCCTTCCTAAAAAAGCAATAGTATTAGTAACATATATATTTAATGCAAGTCTAAGACTCTCGTACTTTCCAATCCTTTGGAAATTCTTAAAAATTGTACTATTTCCTAAACCTGATAAACCCTTGGACGACCCATCCTCGTACAGGCCAATAAGTCTTTTGCCCTTCTTATCAAAAATTTATGAAAGACTTATTCTCAAACGAATGACTCCATATATTGTCAGGAACAATATTCTGCCGAACACCCAATTTGGATTCAGATCTTCACATAGTACCATTCATCAAGCCCATAGGATTGTCGATGCAATATCGCTCTCGTTGGAAAAAAAACTTTACTGTACCTGCGTTTTTCTTGATGTATCCCAAGCATTCGACAAAGTCTGGCATGACGGATTACTGTACAAACTCAAAAGTTTTCTTCCCCACCCGTTCTTTCTCCTAATTAAATCCTACTTAACTGACCGACACTTCCAAGTACATTATCGCTCTGCATACTCAGAAATAACTAAAATCAATGCTGGCGTCCCACAAGGGGGCATTCTATCTCCAACTCTATTTAACATCTATGTCGCTGATCAGCCCACCACGCCTCAAACCATGGTAGCTGATTATGCAGACGATAAAGTAATTTGGTCATTTGGTCAAAAATAATCATTCACTCATGGTAATGGAATTTGTTCAGTAGAATCTGCAGCACATTTTTTCTCACTAATTTTAATGGAATAATTAATATTTATTATTTCACATTTAACAAATAAACAAACAGTTATGTATTTATAATTTTTACCAATTTTCATTTCTAGTTTTTGCATGCCTCAACCAATTTTTAATGGTTCCAATTATTTCAGTCTCCGTAGTTGTTTTGACAATTTTGAATACTGTGTTGCGTGCCAGTATCAGATTTGAATCCAAATGGTTAATTTGAATGAAAGTTAAACTTAATAACGTAATATGTTTTATTGCATATAAACAAAATACATGTAACAAATAAATAAGTGGCTGAGTGACGTGAAAGTGCTCAGTTGTTGATAGCTTTGGTACATCTGCCGTTGCTGGTCTTCGGGCTCCCTTATATATTGTGGTGCGTCTCTTGTGACGAAATCTGTGTCTCTTCTGGGCGAAACCAGGTGTCCTTGTTGTTGTTGTTGCAAATTCGGACACGAATTTGAGAATGTGCAATAACATCTCAAATGCATCATTAGTGCACTGTAATTATTGGTGCGCTTCTTATCCCGACACGTGTCATGGTCATAGTAGCATCCGCATTACCCTTGACACGAGGCATGGTCATACTAACTTAGCCTTGTAATCTCGTAGATATCTTATAGATATCTCGTAGCCCATAACAATGTCAACAACACCTGGGAAGACAGATTTTAGTTGTCTACCAGATAATTTCAGTTCAGATACAGGCAGTTTCCCTACAATACTCTCTATGCCAATCATGCTCACATCATTGTCAATAGGAACAAATTCAGTGTTTTCTTCGTCTATTTATTCAAAACATTGTATTTCAATATCATTTACATCAGCTATTTTAAGAACTGATGCTACATATTTGTAAATGAGTTTTCTTTTGTTCGACGTTTCAAATTTTACAATAATATAATCACCGGGCTTCAAGTCTGATGTTGATAAAACCAAATCCATGGATTGTATGGGCACAGCAAGTGGTTCTTCTAGACTGTGGTGACTGATTGAACTCCAACTTTGGTTAGTTTCTGAGTGTTCACTATCTGAATCAATTGGTATTTTCTTTTTTAATGTCTTTACCCTTTTTTTTTCTTCAGCTACCCTTTTTCTGTCTTGTATGGCTTTCCTTTTATTTCTCTTTCCTCATCTTTTTTTAATTTGTCTGCTTCTTTTAGTTCATGAAATTGTACCCACCTGTCTGATGTTATGCCACTTGGAGTATATTCTCTTTTTCTTTTTGATTTTGATACCTGCTGTACTGGCCATTTAATTACATCCTTAAATACTGATGTTAATGATCGTCGTGTTGGTAAGATTAAAGTAGTAGGAGAATCATGACTTGTGGATGGTTGGTATTCTAATTGACAGGATGTACTGGAATTGTTCATAGTTGTTGATTCTAAACTAATTGTTGTTAATTGTGCTGATGTTGGACTCATATAGGAATCAAAGGAATCAAAAGTCGTTGCTTGTGAGGTTGACTCTGTTCTTGTTTGCTCATTGTTAGTTTGAGTTACACATGTGGACCACAAATTAAACAGCATTGTAGCTTTGATATCATCATCCCACACATATCCTCCTATATAGGCTCTTTTAAATTCTTTTAATAGATTACTATCAGTGTTTTTTTCGATGAGTTTCAAATGCAATTGTATTTCATTATTTTTTAAGGTGTTCTGTTGTGTTGGGACTGAACGTATTATAACTTTGGTATAATCTACATTATTTGGATTAAATGGTAATAGACCAGTAGATCTAAAACCAGATTGAACATTCTTCAACATATTTGGTGTATTCATGATGTTAGATAATGCAGTTGGCATATCAAATTTGCTTATTTCTCTATCATTGTCGATTCGCCATTACTTCACAATTTTTTTCCACGATGACTTGAGTGGTCCAAATACTGCTACATCTAGTGGTTGTAGGATATGAGTTGAATTGGGATAAAGAGCTATTAAAATCAGACCATTTTCCCTACAAAACTTACTCAGATGTAAGCTAAGATGCGAACTGTGGCCATCTAAGAATATAATAACGGGTCTAGAAATATTTGACTGTATTAGATGAGGAAGAAATATGTTTGCCATGTATTCAAAAAAAATTTCTGCAGTCATCCAACCATTTTCAGACTTGCCTAACCCCCATCCTGGAGGAGCAGACTGTGCAATCTTTGCTGGAATGCGTTCATACTTATAAATTGTTAAAGGTGTGCCCAATTACCCAAAGCGTTGGCTGCAAAAAGTGTTGTTATGTTTTCTTTATTGTTGTTTGTCTGTTCATCATACACATTACATCCACGAGGCCCTAATATAAGTTCTCCTTTTGGAGCTAAATAGAAACACGTTTCATCCATATTAAATACTCGTTCTGGGTAGTTCAACACATACAAATTTTCGCCCAATAGCTCAGAAACTTCATCAAACCATTTTCTTATTTTTTCCTCGGTCACTGATCCCCTTGCTTTGTTTACATATTCAGCATGTTTTTGGGACAAACACTTGTGGCGGTTCATAAATCCATAAAACCATTTTTTACCTGGTCTATTATTTATAAATGGAGTTTTCATTTCTGATTCATCCACTAGTTTCTTAACTGAACTTAACAGCCCCTCCCGATCTACTGGAAACCCCATTTTGGCACAATTTAGCACCCATTCTACTAATAAAGCTTCATTTTCATCTCCGAGTATGGATGTTACTCCACCGTGTCCTACAGATTCAACTGGCGACTTGCCTTCAAGCTTGTTCCTGAGTGTAGTGCGGGGTAAATTAAATATCCTGCTTGCTGTTGATGTATTCATTCCTAAGCAAAATTATTTTTACTTTATTTATGTAATCAATGTCTACAACAATCTACCTTTGTGAATTGCATCCAATACTTGCTGGACTTTGGATTGAGAATATATACACCTTTTTGGTGTGTTACTCTTGGTTTTTGATGTAGTTGGTTTTGAAGCCATTTTAAATGTACTACTTAAAACAATTATTACCAAGCTAATAATGAAATTCAATTCAGACAAATAGGTATAACTAGATAGGTAGCTCTAAGTGAAGCATAAAATAAATTAAAAGAGTCTCATAACGATCCATCTATGGCCATCGTCTGTCCATAGATAGTTTTCAACAAAATGTAGGTCCCTTTATGGCCACCATATAAGATACAATGTACAAAACATTTTTTTGAAGCACATTAATGTAATCTTAATATATATAAATCTCGTGTCACAATGTTTGTCCTCAATGGACTCCTAAACCACTTAACCGATTTTGATGAAATTTTTTACAACGCGTGTAATTTGGTCCAACTTAAAAGATAGGATAGTTTTTTTTCAATATTTATTATTAATAATATGTGCTCAAACAGGAATATTGAAATTAACGATAGAAATTTTTGTTTATAAATGGTTGCTATGGGGGTTATAAGATTTGAGAATAATATTTATTTATTTGTGGTTGCTATGGTAATATATAAAATTAATATAATGAATTACGGATTTTGATAAAATTTGGTAACCATTTAATAATATGGTCCAACTTAAAAGATAGAATAGTTTTTTTTTCAATATTTGTTATTAATAATATGTGGCGAGTGCCGATAATATTCTGGAACTGAAGATTCGTTGTCACAGTAAATTTCAAATTCATAGCAATAGACTAACATAACAAGTTATACTAAGTTTTATTGTTTTACCAACAGGCAACAATACAAAAACCACGAGATGGCACATTATTGTATTTTACCCACTGTAGTAAAAAAAAAAAAGCGGGCAAGTGAGTACCGCTCTGCTGTACATTAGGTGCCGTATGGATCATTATTATATATTATAGGAGTGTTAAATTTGAATCCAATGATAGTTATCATTGTATACGAAAAACGATTCTGAACGAAGATGATTTGTCAGCCTAGGATATAATTTCCAGTTGTTGGTGAAAAATGTGGTTTATGTTTTAATGGCCTGAATACACCAAAATTTAAGTTCTTTTATAATTATTGTAAGCTAAACTTATGAAAAATTTTGTATTAAATTTTCAACTCATAGCTACCTATACAAACAATTTTATGAATTTTTAACTATAAAATAATTTGCAAATATTCATGATTTTGACGAATTTTTGTCAATAATTGAACTTCAAATGCTAATAAAAAAAAATTGTGCCTATATATTCTTATAATTTTTTAATCACTATAAGAATAACATATGAAGAACTTTGTATAAAATTTTCAAGTATTTTGATAGGGCCAAAAAAATTTTCAGAAAAATTGAAAATCTCAGTTGTCTATTAATAGCTCAAAAAAACTCAAAATATTTTGAAAATTAAATCAAGTAAATAAAATGCCAATCTAAATAACTGGTAAAATTTTCAAGTATCTACGACTTATACTTTTTGAATAATAACAAATATCAAAAATCGTTTGAGGCTAAAAATTTAAATTTCAAACACTCATAAAAATTTTTTGTCTGAATCCGGTAGAGTTTTTTTTACAGATATTTGAAGAAAAATGTATGGAGAACCTTGTACCAAATTTTCAAAACTTAGTTATAAAAGGAAAAAATGTTATGATTTTTCAACTTCAAAATTACTTGCAAATTTTCGCGTTTTCGACAGATTTCGTAAAAATTTGAACTATAAACTCTTAAAAAAAAAAATTGTGACTAACGATTTTTAATTTTTTTAGCTACAATAAAAAAAACTCATAAGGAACCTTGTATTAAATTTTCAAAACTTTTTGGTCATCCAAAAATTTTTTATCGACACTTTAAAAAAAAATTCTCAAAAAATTCGAAAATTTCAGTGGTCTATAAATAACTCAAAAAAAGTCAACATTTTTTGAAAATTTAACTATATACGGATACCACTGACATTAACATTTGGTGAAAATTTCAAGTATTTTCAGTGATTAGTTTTTGAATTACAACCATAAAAAAAATCGATTTGGTCGAAAACTGGTTTTGCGTAAAAATTGCTGTTTTTCCGTCATTTTTTTTTTGTTTTTCTCGATTTTTTTGAAAACTGTCGGAAAATGTTAACTTTTTACCTCTATAATGCACCAAGGATATTCACTTTTACATCGGAAACCACCCCCATTGTTTGAAATTGGAGCATTATTTCGACTAGTTATGCTGTACACAGACACAAAAACAAAAAAAAAAAAAAAAAAAAAAAAAAAACACACACCATTGTAAAATCAATACATTCATCACTTCGTTCAGAATCTAAAATGACATAACTTTGAAACTTAAGTGTTAGAAATTATAAACTTCTTATACACATCTAGCGGGGTCCGCAATCCACCACGTGTGGATTGCCTACATGATAATATACTGCTATCATAATCATAAGAGAGTCTCACGGCAACGGTAAGCAGAATGACTATAATATTATGACTTGAGTAACTCACTGACTGATAAACGTAGAGCCTGAACAATGATAGATCGATGCTTACAATTTACACGGTACATTCGTAAAATCGTATCACAAATTTAGTGTGTAATAAGAAAGCATTTTACAAAATTCGCATATTAAAGTGGTGCTTTCACAAGATTTTTGAGAATCAAAACAGTCAATGAAAATGTCTAAGTTTTGGATACCGTTAAACCGAATAGTAAATAACAAATTAATCAAAATTCGAATCATATTATATAGAATTTGCGTTTTTAAAGGGGAACGAAGTGCACGGGGTCAGCTATAATATTATATGAAATAATACGAACCTGATTGTGTAGTCAACACCAACAAATTATAAAATATTCTTCACAAAAAAAATAAAACAAAATTTACATTTTCTTAACAATGTTGCTAAGAAACAACAAATAATAATATCAACATTATGAATTTGTGTTTAAAAAAAAAAAAAAAAAACCTGTAAAATGATAAGATTGAATGTGTAATGAATCAGTGTATCCAACTTAATATTCAACCACAAGATTATAACTGTGGAATACAAAATACTGCTAATAAATAATGTTTAAAACTAAACTGGCCATAGATGGATACTGGCCATAGATGGTGACTCCACCCTATTCTTAGGATAATTTATTAGAATCGACGACGGAAGCCCAGACGTCGGGCACCGGGCCGATAACAATATGATCATGTATGTACGAGTATGGTGGGGGAAAAATCTTGTTCACCGAAACGCCACGGGTTGTCGCAGCACTGGCCCAGTGATGCCAAGTTAGTGGTTTTCCCACTAAATCTAGTGGATTTAGGGTTCTTAATGGTGGGAGAAATTGCTACTTAGTGGCTAGTGTAATTTGTAGTGGGATTTTGAACGCTATCTAGCGGAATATGAAAAACTAAATCGGCAACACTTTACACTGCTGGTAACTGTAATTTTTATTATGATTTATAGGTGATAAAACTGATTAAGTAGTGGAATTGGTTATAAACACGGCTATAGATAATATTTTATCTATCTATATTATCTATAGCCGTGGTTATAAACACAGAATATTTCTAGTATAACTACAATACTTATTAAATACTAGTATTTAATATAATAAATGATATTATTCCGTGTCTCCGTGACCATACCAGTAATTCTCCCGGAGTTATGATAAGGAAATTGATATAAAAAAAAAATGAACAGTACATTTAATATTAATTTTAATATGAATCGTAAAAAACCATATTATACACAGAAATTTCGACCTGAATGGAAAAATAATTCGCTACTAAAAGATTGGATTGAAGAAGTGGAAGATAGTACTCTAGTTAGATGTAAGTTTTGTAAGAGTAGTATGTCAGCAAGGTTAGCAGATCTAAGTGCTCATGCGCTTACGAAAAAACCTATAAAATCTTCTGAACCATTTTCCTGTGCTCGGCAAACTAAATTACCTTTCCAATCAATATCGAATGACACGAAACTTAAAGCTGCTACCTTAGAAGCTAACCTATCTTTATTTATCAATAGCCACTGTGCAATATCGTCGATTGATCATTTATCTGAGGTTATAAAATTGTGTCTTAAAGGCAATAACATAACAGATCACGTTCAGTTACACCGTACTAAATGCACTGCTATACTGAAAAATATAATCTACCCATATTTTAAATCCAATTTGAAAGAAGACATTGGATCAAGCGTATATAGTCTTTTACTGGATGAGTCGACTGATATAA
The DNA here is from genome assembly GCF_020184175.1 of Aphis gossypii. NCBI lineage: Eukaryota > Metazoa > Arthropoda > Insecta > Hemiptera > Aphididae > Aphis > Aphis gossypii. The sequence continues at coordinate 140,609 of NW_026083047.1, forward strand.
GTGTCAATAAGCAGTTAGGAGTATGCATCATTTATTATTCTGAGTTAAAAAAATCTATTGTTTCAACTTTTTTAAATTTAATTGAACTTGAAAGTGGTACTGCTGTTAGTGTTATAAAAGGAATTAAACAAACCCTGTCAATATACGAACTAGATATATTAAACATGCGAGGAATTGGTTGCGACAATGCCAGCGTTATGGTTGGTCAACATTCTGGTGTATTTGCATTATTGCAAAAGGAAGTATAACATCTTGTATTGGTAAGATGTATATGCCATTCAATACAGCTAGCAGTATCTGCTGCTGTATCTAATAGCTTACCAGACTATTTGGAATTTTTACTTGCAGAGACTTATAATTGGTTTGCATATTCAACTAATAGACAGTTGTCTTATAAAATCTTATGCCATAGATTAAATAATGGTATTGACCCTTTAAAAATTGTTCGTGTGTCTTTAACACGTTGGTTATCGATTGAAGTTGCGGTGTCTAGAGTGCTAGATCAATGGGATATTTTGAAAGAACACTTTATGGAAGCAGGCAACGCAGAAAAGTGTTATAAAGCTAAAACATTATATAAAATGTATAGTGATGTGAATAATCAGCTATATTTTATTCTTCTTAAGCCAATTTTATCTGAAGCACAACACATCAATAAATTATTTCAATCAAATACAGTAGACCGTATCAAATTATTAGATGATCTAGTTTTATTTATTGGAGGGTTAGCTCGTAAAGTGGTTACACCAGATTGCAGGGCAAATCTATTAGAAGTAAATATAAAAATTATTTACATCCTAACCCCTACCTTGGGTATGAGTTTGAAGAGAAATGTAGAACACTAAAAATAAAACCAGAAGTCGAAAAAATTATTCGCAATGTAATAATAAGTTTTATTATAAATCTTGTCACTGAACTCCAAAAAAGACTTCCCGACAATATAAAAACATTAAAAAATACATCACTTTTGTCTCCGGAAAAATGTTTGAATGCATCTAAGGATTCAATCGTACCATTGGCCAAATTAATGAAGGTTGAATTAAATGACATTACTAAAATTGAATCACAATGGCAAAAATTAAATTTAATTCAATGGGGTTCAAAAAAATCCACAGAAGAGTTATGGACCTAAATATTCAGCTTTAAAGATAGTTCGGGTTTAAATCCTTTCCATGAACTTGGCCAATTAGCAAAATGCCTTTTAGTCCTTCCGTGGTCTAATGCTGAGGTAGAACGTTGTTTTAGCCAAATGAATTTGGTGAAAAGCAAACTTCGCAATAAGTTATCAAACGCCTCAACAAATGCTATTTTGTCAATTCGTGCTGGGTTACGCAGACAAGGGAAATGCTGTAATGAATTTAAATTTCCTGAGAGTGTCTTACTTCAAATTGGTAATTCAATTGATGACTAATGTTTAATTGTTTGTTTATAATGTTTTAAAAATTTTAAATTTATCTTCCTATAGGTACTATGAAAACGTATGATAAGTGTAATGACCAAGAATGTAATACTACTAATACTTCAACAAATTCAAGTACACCTGTAACCGAAATGGTTTATGAAGATGATGATGGATGGGATATTGACGAGCCGGATATGCCTGTATCATATGAAAGTTAGGTGTTAAATAACTTAAATATTTATTTTGTTATTAATATTATAATTTTTAATGTTGTTAAATATTTTTAAAATGTTTTCCTGTATTTTTTAATTATAATTTTTTACTTAATATTAATAATGTTATTATAAATTTGTAAATTGTAATTGAAATATGTATTACAAATTACAAAAAGTTTTTTATATATTTACCACTTTAACAGTGATATTTGAACAAGAAAGTTCCTGATTTGTATTGTTATTAATATTATAATTTATAGTGTTTTTAAAATGTTTTCCTGTATTTTTTAATTATAATTATTATTTAATATTAATAATGTTATTATGAATTTGTAAATTGTAATTGAAACATGTATTACAAATTACAAAAAGTTTTTTTTATATATTTACCACTTTAACAGTGATATTTGAACAAGAAAGTTCCAGATTTATATTGTTATTAATATTATAATTTATAATGTTGTTATATTTTTTTTCGGTATATTAAATCATGGTAAAACAATGATTTTGATTTTAAATAATTGTTTTTTAGCTGGTGCCGACAAAATATACATTATTAAAAAAAAAAATTTTTGTGGGAAATTTAGCGGATATTATCAAAATTTAGTGTAATTTAGTGTAATTTGGCGCCAATTATGTAGTGTAATTTTTAGTGGGATTTTGAACGCCATCTAACGGAATATGAAAAACTAAATCGGCAACACTGATGCACTGCTGTAGACGACGAAAACTAGAGTTTTGTAAATATTCAAAGAAAAACACGTTTCACGTGGGATCAGTGTTTGAAGCGTTTGGTAATATTATGAACACCAAATTTTCACACTGTATAGATCAGAAGTTTATCTGTGTCATAGCGTCGTTTTTTTCCGATATCTTAATTAGTTCTACCTTAAAAAGGTTTTGAAAATTTGTTTTTTTTTATGTTTTTCAAAATTAAATTAAAAATTTTTGAGTTAAGTATTTTTAAAAAAAACGACGCTATGACACAGATAAACTTCTGATCTATATAGTGTGACAATTTGGTGTCCATACTATTATCACACGCTTCAAACACTGATCCCGCGTGAAACATGTTTTCGGTAAAATATTTCGGGTGTGTGGCGTCCTCTAAATTGTAAATATTACTTTGCATGGTATTTAAAGCTTGAGAATACTACACAAAACTCAAATTATAATTATAATTTGGTCTCCATATTATGTTTTTTTTTTTAAATTATTTTTTTCATCGTAAATCTACTCATGTCTCATATTGATAAATTATTTATAATTATTTATAATTTATAATTATAGTTTTTCACAAATTATCATAAGTTTATGCTTCAATAATTTTTAAATGCTTAACTGAATATTATGCTCAGTAAAACAATTTGTGCATCGATGTTTTTGGAAACGTCACGAGTCATATATTTTTTGAAATTGAGATGTTAGTAAAAACGTATATACTGTTATAGTCATATCATGTGTTTTTGAGTGAAAAAACCGTCTTTATAGTTGTAGTATTATTAGTAGGTGTATGATATATTTTAATAAATACTTTTTCTTTAATTAATTTATTTTTCAAAAATATTTATATTATACAGTTTTTATCAATTATCAAAAAGTTTTAAATAAGTCTCATATGACGCTTTTGCAATCATCGATTCGTGTATATATAATATATTATATTAGTACCTATGTCAAGAATTTCCTCATGTATGAGAAATTTTTTTTTTCCTTTATCAAGTTGTGTAGTGTGTATGTACATTGTACATTTTATGAATACAGCAATTAATTAAAATTAATCGCTGAAGAAAAATCCGTTTTAAAAAAAGTTTGACAAAAAGTCTAAGCACATTATTTAGTTTCTAACAAAAAGTCGAAAAATACAAAATATTCTTTATAACTAATATTTATTTTTAAAATTTAAAAATGTCTGTACATATAGGTACGTATTATATTATAGTCCGGCCAGCGATACTAGAAGCTTGAAGACCAAGCTCCCGGTGGCCGTTTTTTACTAGAGGTACGAAGAATGCTTCATTTTGAAAAAAAGATCGCGCAGCTCCTCAAGCAACCAAAATATTTGGAGCCCCTGGATTTTACGAAAACGCCCACCGGTAGCGTGACCGTCAAGCTTTTAGTTTCGCTGGCCGCACTATATCATATTTTTTTCTATTTTCTTATTCTTATTATTTCGTATAACTAAAAAGAATATAACGGAAATCTACTATAGATTACCTATATATTATATTATATTAAATGGCTCTTAGATCGTATATGATCTAAGATATAATTATCTATCGCTATGATATGTGGCTGTATGTCTACATGTTAACATGTTATCTACCATAAAATTATATTATGTACAAGGAATAATCAATATTACCATGATTATCATATAAAAGAACAAACATTATATAGATCTAGATTCTAGATAAATACACGTATATAGTTACCTATTAAAATTGATTAAAATGAATAATAAATTATATAATTATCTCGATAATTATAAATGAAAATTTAATAGAATAATTTGTATTTTGACACTAAAAATGTGTTCGGACTTTTTTTCCATAGACTTTTTGACCGATTACCAATTAAAAAGTACTCGTATTATACTGAGTCGTATATTATGATTTTGATGTTGAACAATAATAAATACCTATAATAGTTTAATATAAATAAAGCTCTTTAGTTTTAGATTCTGAACGTTTATTGTTTCCATAAAATATTTAGAATTTGTTTATTGAATACTATTGTACCTACTATTGTATACTATTTATATGTAACATTTAGATCAGTCAATTTTGCTGGGTAATTGAATGGATAATATTATTGTCATAAATATGTGTTTAAATTTGTATATCAATAGGTTAGTGTAATCTTGGTTAAGTCACAAATCTGAAATAGAGGGATTGATAGTTGTCTAACAACTTATATTATATCATAATATATATTTATATCCATGTGTTTTCTATAAAAATAATTAAATTAAAAATATTAATATATCGTTTAATGAAGTAATAAAATAGATTTGAGTATTTGACAGTAATGAACTTATATTAATTAAGTGAATTTATAACAATTACTCATAATACTAAAATATGATATTAGTTTTTATTAAAAACATAAGAACGTGTGTAGAATACAAAACAGTTTAGTTTTTTTGTCTTACTAAGTCATGTTTAAAAAAAAATATTAACACATTTTTTATCATAATCAAATAACAATAAATTACAAAATTACATTATTGAATTTATTATTAATTAACTAAAATAACTAAATCAATATTCTAATTACTTTTCCTGGTAATAAAATAACATCAATTTGTTTAAATAACGATTTATTCATAAGAAATGTAAACAAAACATAATTAATTTTAAAGTTTATTTTTTATGTTCTTTTTACATATTTTACTTATTAGAATAAAGTAGGAGATATTATTTAATATTTTAATTTTACCTAATTTTTAAAATATTAGATATATTTATTATTTATTAAAAAACAACTACTTTGTTTAATAAAGGAGAATGAATAAATTAGGAATTTGGTATAAATTTGTATACCAACATGTAGTCAACAATTTCAAGGTTGTGGCCTTACACTACTATAAGTGGTGCTACTAACATTCAAATGTTTTCATTATATATTTCTTTTTGGTAAAATTCATAATTTTTTTTTAGATCATTATCGATTCTGCTTATATTATATGGATTTCTGTGATTGCGACTTGTGTTAAGGTAATTTTCAAATTAATTATTTTATAATACTATATACTCTAATTATCAGCTAATTTTGTATTTTTTTTGGTTGACAGAGGTAGCAGTTGTTGTTGTTGTTTTTGTAATTTTTTTTTTTTAAACTGTTAGTATTAAAGTTTTTTTTAGCTGTAAGTTTATTTTTATTTTTTTTTTTTTGTCTAATATATATATATATTTTTTTTTTTCATAAAATGTGTTCTTCATTTGCAAGAACTTGAAAAGGATAAATTGAGAAAATAATTAAGCAGTGCGTCTGATGGTATTGTTGCTACAAATCAAAGAAAATTGTTAAATTTAAAAAGTACAATAAAACGATTGAAAGACCCAGTTTTAAAAAAAGCAAACCAGATCGCCAATCGTAAGGGAATGTTGAAACGACTGCAAGATCCGAATGTAAAAAAACTAACCAGATCGCCAGTGTGAAGAACAGATTGAAACAAATGGAAAACCCAGTTTTCAAAAAAACATATCAAATTAAAAATGTTCGATACATTAGAAAGCTAAGATTAGGTACCTTCAAATAGTAGCCTATGTCAAAATGTATCTATTAAAAAGAAAACACCAAATTCAATATCTTATAAAAAACGAGAACGGCAAAAAGCAAATGAAACTAGGCAGAAGGAAGATGTTTTGATATCTGAATATATTTTGAAAAGGTCTCAAGGTTTATCAGAAAAATGTTATTCGTGTCATAGATTACGTTTCTCATCCAGTATCAATAAATGCAACTCTGGTATCTTCAATCGATTGGAGATGTCAATTCCAAGTGATGCCAAGAGTACTGTGACGATATAAACAAGTTGTCTTCCGCATATAAAAAACTTCAAAGTTCCTCCGTTGTACATAAGAAATGGTTATGAGTTAAACAGTGTTCCGTCTTCAGTTACGCAATTAAATCAAATAGAAAAGCAAATGGTTTCCCTTAGATAACCGTTTATGAAAATATTCAAATGTCTTTAGATGGACAGCTAAAAATCAAAGGTAACGTTATCAATGTTTCAATAGATCTGACTAAGACTCATCTATTTTGCCAAGGTGTGCCGAAAATTTAGCTGCAGTTAAGATGATGAAGGTAAAATTAAAAAGAAAATCGTGCTTTAAACAACATTATCTTTATAAAAATGTCAGACCATCATAAGTAGTATCAGCATTGAATGATTTGATTAAAAAACCTCTATATAAAGATGCGGAAATAGATAAAGATTGGCTGGCGCATGTGTCAGAAACAACAAAAAGTTTGGAAAACAGCTCAGATCACGAAAGTGAAGAAACAGACGATGAAGACACAAATATTGAACCAATCAATCCGGGATCAATGGACACGATGATTGAAAACTATGATTTTGTTTCTTTTGCACCAGGCGAAGGCATGAAACCGTTATCTATTCTTATTGATGACCATGCAGAGGAAAAAGCTTTTCCTGATTTATTTGGTGGGCATCTACGTACAAATAAATCACCTTTAAAAAATTACTCAAAAGTAGTAAGGTTTGAACTGCTGAAGGTAGATCGAAGGTTTGCATCAGATTCATCTTACTTGTTTTTTAAATGCAAAGTATTAGTTCAAAAACTAATTGCATCAATGTGCAAATTATTTTATGAAAAAACAAAACACGAAACACAACTGCGAATGACGTAGCAAATCCAGCTGTTCTAAACAAAATTACCGATAACGATCAAGGCTACCGAATGTTACACAAAGTACAAAATTCACCTTTATATCTTGTAGCGATGAGAAAAAATGTGCGTCAAGAAGGGAAACCGACATTATTCTTAATTTTTAGCCTTAGTGAATCAACTTGGAGTGATTTGTTAAAGATTTTGTATAAACTGCGTTACTCCAAAGTGTTGTCTGATGATACTGTTCTAACTTGTGCACAAAAATCAAATTTAATTCGACAAGACCCAGTTGTTTGTGCTACTTATTTTGATCATAGGTTTAGAGTACGTCTTTTTAAATTGATCAAGTCCAAAAATGTTATTTTCAAAGAACACAGTGTGAAACATTTCTTTTATCGTGTCGAATATCAACATAGGGGCAACATGTACAATGTGTTATTGTGGTTAGACAATGCACCTGTTTTTGACCCAGCCTAACCGGAAACTTTTGGTGCATGTGTAACACTTATCAACAAATAAATTACGTGTATGGTAGACGATGGCAGTCCGGCTCATGAGTATTTGCATAAAAATATTCATAGCCATACACACACTTGTTTCAGAACTGACAAAGACAAACAAATGAAAAAGTGTCGCTTCAACATACCATATCCGCCAATGAATGAAACCTGTATATTGACTTCGCTAATAGAAGACATAAGTAATCCGATCACAAGAAAAATTCGTACACTACAATATGAAAAACTTCTGCAATACCTCAGGGACTTCAAGGACAGTGATTCATCTTCAGATCCATCATTAGAAGACATTTTACAAAAATTGTCAATTAAAGATGTTAATGAATACTAATCCATTATTCGAACTGTTATCAGACGGCCAACAGTTTTTCTAAAACGTACAATAAAACAACGAATGATTTCTGGATTCAATGAAAAATTATTTCCGTTATGGCAATCTAACATGGATTGTATATATTGGACGTTTATTCTTGTGTTAGATATGTAATCGAGTGTATTGGAAAAATCCAACGTGGAATATCAAAACTAATGAGAGACATTGTCGAAAATCTTAAGTCTTCTACTGATTTATCGGTCAAAGTACAACTGAAAAAGATAGCGTCAACTTGTTCAGGGAGTCAGGAAATTTCTGCACAAGAAGCAGTGTACACTTGCTTAGGTATGAAGCAATGCAATACTATAACTGGGAATATATTTATAAACACCAAAGCTGGGCAAGTTAATGATTTTTTTGAACTTATAGTCTGTTCCATATAAGAGCGCACCGCGTTGGCGCATACAAATGAATCGCGGAGCGACGTCCGGACCCCCCTGGACGGGTCTATTAGCTCTGTGATTGGTCGCCGTATTCGGCTATGATCGGCGTCGTCGACGATGTTACCGCCGTCGGCGACGCCGCCGTACATACAGGGAATTGTAGTAACAATGCGCTACCGCGTATTATATTGCGCTACCGCGTATTACAATGCGCTACCGCGTATTACATAGTAAAATAATAGACCTATTTTTGTTTTTTTTTAATTAATTTTTTTTTAAAAAATATTGAACACAAACGTTTTTACTACCGATACTACTGCAATTTTTTTTTATTTGTGTACGTTTTATTATTTATTTTTCATATGCACCTTGATAATATATAATATTTTAATTTTTTGTATAAATAGGATAGGGTAGATTATAAAGAAGAACATTTAATTATAGGACACATTTTGTTTTGTATTCTTACACATTATAAAAATTACACATAGTCAGTTTTTTAAACATTGTCAAAATTATTTACAAAAAATAAAAAAATAAAAAATAAAAAAAAATAAAAAAATATAATTAAAATTACTCATCATCACTAAAGATTTCTGACTCCGAAGATGTATCACCAACCGTCATTGTCAAACTTTGTGTTTCTGCAGACAACACGTCGTCTATAATAAAATCTATATTGTAAAATTTTTCTTCCTCTTCCATCGTGTGTTTTACGAAATTTCTCCACATATTATTTGCATCCACTCGCTCTATACCTTCTAATAACAATGTTTTGACGTCGTTAAGTTTATAGCTGGTGTTGTTTTTTTTTACATGATCTTTTACGTTGGCCCACGCCAATTCGATCGGGTTTAATTCGCAATGATATGGCGGGAGTCTTAAAACTTTCTTGTTATGTGTTTGGGCCAGTTCGTCAATCAAATATTTGTCGTGTTGTGGTTTTATTCTTTTAACTATGTCGAGTAATTCGGTGATCACCATAGGTCGATCAATAACCTCGCCTTTATCCTGTAACCATTTTAAGATGTCTGCTTTTTTGGTTGAAGTATTTGGAATTTTTTCTTTTTTCATGGAGTGGTACGGTGCGTTATCCATTACAATGACACAGTTATCTTTAAGTAGTGGTAATACGTTTTCCATCCAGTTATAAAATACGTCACCGTTCATTTCTTCGTGGTAGTCGGTCGTTTTTTTGGACTCGAAACACAGGAGACCACCTGGCACGAACCCCTCTTCTGACCCAATGTGGAGGACAATGAGTCTCTTGCCTTTGCCAGATGGATTCTGAAACCCCGTCGTGAGTCCTCGTAGAAATGCGTCACGAGGCGATTTTATTGTCTTGTCTACCCAGGTTTTACTAGTACAATCGCCTGCGTTGACCCACGTCTCGTCAAGATAATAGATGTGTCGCCCTTCTTCACGATATTTACGAATATCTGCCAAATACCGTCTACGCCACAAAATAATTTCGTCCTTTTCTAAAAGGGCGCTGTTGCGACTGCGTTTTGTGTACACAAAATCCATAAATTTCAACAAACGATACAAATTCGTCCTTGAAATTTCTGGCAAAGTTTCGTCGTTATTTACAGCTGTCAGTATTTTGTCCAATGTTGGAATTGTTTTATTCAACCAAAATGAATGTACATGCAAACGTACTGCATTCATTTGCATATCATCAAATTTTTCTTTAAATGATGCCTTTGTTCTATTTTTGCATGGAGAGGTCACCGTTTTTTTAGAATTATATTCACTGATGATATTTGAAACTGTCCGTTGCCCAATTCCAAGTAGTTTCGAAATATATATGCGAGCGTCTCTAACAGTTAGGTCCGGATTTTTTCTCAACTCCATCTTATATGCATTCACAATCATGATACGTTGAGATGATGAAATAGGCTGGAATAAAATACGAAAAAAAATATATTAAATAATATATACAAAAAATATAAGTAGTAGGTGGGGCACTTCAGCACACATGTAATTTAAATGCAATATTTCCTAAAATATTTTGCATATGCGAGGATTTTATAAAGAATTAAAATCAAAATAACATATTAAAATGCAAAATGTACTAAAAAGAAATTGAATAAAATTGTCTAAAATTATGTAATGCAAAATATATTATACTATTATATATAAATTACTGATAATGTACGTATTTATATATAATATTAATATATTAAATACATATTATTATTATTATTATTATTATTAATATTATTAATATACGTAATAGGTATCTTTTTAACTTACCTTTCCCATAGGATTTTTTGTAGTAGGTGATACAGTAGCCATGGTGTCTATAGTGCCACGTGAAAAACAAACGAAATTTTAAAAAAAATTTTAAAAAAACAGCAAAAAAACAGCAAATGCGAACAAAAAAACCAAACGACGTGTTACCGCGTAATACCGTTAAAATGGTGTGACATTATACAACACTCTGTATAAACGGTGCACCGTGCCGCCGCCGCGACGCACTGTTGAAGCGCGCTCTAGTATGCGCGAAAATCGACCAGTTTTCGTTCGCCGCCCGGTGCGCTCTTATATGGAACAGACTATAGTTAAGTTAAGTTAATATGCATCAATAAGAAAAAATTAAAAGTTAATAAAATTTTTGGTTAACTCAGTTAAGTTAAAAGTTTATGTATACATATATTTTTTTATTATATTTTTTTATATGTTAGCTTTAGTTTAGGTTTATTTATAATTTAATTATTTATAAAATAACGTAACTTAGATTTTATTAAAAGTAACTCATTATTTGTTAAGTTAATATCAATAAACAACAATTAAGTTAATGAAAATTAAATTCAAAAAAGTTAAGTTAAAAAATTAAAATTAACTTAACTTTAACTTTTTAACTCGTTTATGCCCAGGTTGATAAACACTAGCCATCCTGATAAAAGAACTCGAATGATGAAACCAATGGCAGTTAGAGGAGAAATGGATCCAAAATCTGATGACATTTTTTTGACGGTCTCAATGAATACTATTCATGTAGACCACACAGTCTTGAAGATATAACTTTAGCAGAATTTGGCTCCAATTATGAAGTTCGCGATAAAAAAAAACCGGCTAACAACAGTTCTGATTCTGACACTGATAATGAACCTGATACCACTTATCCGATTGACTCCACTCTAATCGGAAAACCAAACAAGTATACAGGGTGATTCTTTTATCATGAACCAGTAAATATCTTGGTAAGTATTAGGAATTTTAATTTTTTTTTTTTTTTAAATTTTCTAGGTTTTATTATTTTACATTGTATTATGATTTTGATAATTTTAACTACCTCCCTTATTCGATAAAACACTATCAACTTTGGATTTTCAAATGGCAATATCTATTTTTGATAACGACAATCTATAAACATATTGAAAAAAATAATTATTACGTTTACAGTATTTAATTTGAGTAATCCGTTTTCGACCTATTAATGTTTAAGTATTCGTTCATTGCACTGCTACTGGGCATTTAATCAAACTCGACAGTAAAAACCAGAAGTCAAAACAAAATTATATCTCAATTTAATAATACCCTTAACGGTCATAATCGATGATAGCATGAAAAAAAAAGCAATCATAGTAATAACTAATTAGTACAATGGTTAATAATATGAATTGGACCCTCTTATTTTATCCCCACTCACACCAGAAAATCGAGCGTCGGCAAACTACGTCAAGTCTGCAGCGTGCTGTATCAGCTATAAAGTATAAAAATAACAAGTCATATTTTTACAATTTAACATCATTTTGGTTACATAATGTAGAGGTGGTTACTGATTCTTGGTATACGGTATTATCACTTATTACGTTTGAAGACAAAGGAGAAAATGTTTTAACGATTAATCAACAGTAAATTGTTCCTGAAAGCATGTGTTTAAGTTTAATCGTTTAATGTTAATTCCTCACTATTGAATAATATTAACTATAATTAACGTTTAGTAGTTAAATCAATTATTGCAATGTATGTTTGTTAATGTTTTAATGTTTTCTTTTGGATAACAAATTTGAATTTAATTACCTACCCAATCTGTACTATTATGTATGGGATCATAATATATTAAATTAGATCATACTTTGCCGACAACTTTATTATAATTTATTGGTAAGTTTAATATGATTTACATATTTTATTGATATTTAAATGATAACCACAGTTAAACATTTTAATTTTATTTCAGTGGCAATCATTAGAATTTGTATAATAGTGAACTATAAGACTAGACAGCTTAATTTTACCAGCAATTAATGTAAATTCATATTGCTTGCTTCTAATACATATCAGATGCTTTATAAATTAATATGGAATAAAGGAATAAAATACATAATATGCATATTTTACATTATAATTTAAACTTTAAATAGACTAAACAATTAATTATGTAAGTATGATTTTTTTTTTAGATTTCATTTATTATTCATTCAATTAATAATTGAATGTTTATCATAATATTAATTTATTTTTAGGAAATTCATTTTGTATTCTTTCAAATTTCAATTGCATGAACTTGTAATTATTAAAATATCTATAACTAGATTAAATGAACAAATGCAAATTGTTATTTTTGGTAACCTAGTCACAGGTGCATAGTACACTTCACCTGATAACTGTTTAAGTTAATATTGGAATGAATTAATATATTTTCATTTTCAAATAGATGTAACGAGACCATTTTACTATCCGCACAATAGCGCGCATAATTCGGTGACCAGCGCGTACGGTGTACAAAATAAACAGTAATCTGATGTAAGGGCGGTATCACCACGCACCGACGCGCCGCTAGTGGACCACACGGATACCAATTTCCGATGCGATGACCAAAGTATGTGCCAGGCGCTCACGCTAGATAGCGTGAACGCCGTGCCATACTTTGGCTCGCATCGGACTTACAAGATCAACAGATTAAAGTTAACATTTATCAATAATCTGATGGTACAGGTACACTCAGCATCACCTTAGCTATGTACTATCATAACTACAGCGTGCTCTGCGAGAACTGTACCATCAGATACTACAGAAAACCACAAGCGTCAGCGGCGCCTTCTATAACTCAGAGGGTGTCAGATTCGTCTGCAAATATACCCGAGTAACACCGAAAAAAGTGACAGTTTCCGTTCCGATTCACTCTACCGGCGACAAACGGTCTACCTGGAACCATCCACGAATGGTTCAAACAGGTGACTGGTCCCGGTAAAGTGAATTTCGACGCTCACGACTCGCCTCTCGACCGCCGTTTCGTTCTTTTACTCACTCCTCTGTTTTAGGAACCAAAACTATTTTGGTTCAGACTAAAGCAGACGAGTGAGCCCACAATATTCGCCGGTACAGCCGCCGTCCGCCGCCCGTAGTACGATACGCCGCGGGACCTACAGCCACAACCGCCGTCCGCCGCCCGTGTATTACGATACGCCGCGAGACCGCCACAACCGCCGCCCGTATTACGATACGCCGCGAGACCGCCACAGCCGCTATCCGCTGCCGCCCGTGTGATACGACGCAAGACTGCCACGGCCGCCATCAGACCGCCGAACATATTACGGAAAATTGTAGAAAACCACCGCAGAGTTCGCCAATCCAACACACTTAATACGGCATTGTGAGTCAACTTAGTAAAGAGTATTAAAACATTAAAAACTTTATCCTTGTTATATGTTTTTTTTATATGTCAAATCATATTTTTATGATATATGTTAATAAAAAGAAAATAATGTATTACTTAATAAATTTAATTGTAATAAAGAGAATAACAATTTTATGAACAATGATTCAAGAAAAACGGTGTTCATCATTTATTGTTACATAGATAACAAAATCAAATCAATTAAGTAAGTATAAAAAATTTTTTGTGTTAAATAAATCAATTTTATAAATAATTTAATGTTTTTTTTTTACTTAGCTGCATTCAGATTAAGAAAAACAGTGCTGCATCTAGACTAATTACTACTACATTTATAAAATTTGTTGATGATAACATTAAGAATTTATTTTATATTTTAATAATTAAGTTAGGTTATTAATTTACTATTTTCCATAAGTTGTAAAGTAGGGCTATGGAATTTTTATGTAATTTTAAAGAATTTTATTGTAAAATAATATATAAAAAAAAAAATAAATAATAACAAAATTGTATAAACAAATATTGTGTTGAAACAGTTAAAATTTAAAAAAATTAAAAAAAAAGAATTTTAGGTAGGCATATCATAAAAAAAATATTTACTAAAAATTAACCTATATTCAAAAATAAGTATAAAAATTAATTAATTTTTATAAAGTTGCTAAATGTTAATATTATAGTACATCCATATTCCATAGCCTGAAAAATATGTTGTAATCTAGTGTAGTTAATAAAAAGTATGTTCAATGTTCATTTAATTTTTATTAATTTATCTAGGGTTGTGGATATTATGTTAAGTGTTAATATTTTTTATTTGTTATGACCTTACCCAAATCCTGCAAAAATTTGCACTACGGAAATTTGTTCATATTCAAGTAAAATTATTGATAACTAATGTGTACATTGCCATTAATAAATTAATATTAAATTTATGTCCATTATTTGGTCTATTCACACACAAGTTAAAATGTTGATAAAAAATGCAAATTACACATCATATAAAATTATATCTCAGAATACCTACATATTAATTAAAATATATAATCATAGCTGACCCGACACGGCGTTGCCCGTGTGTTACTTTCTTTTTTTGCATTTTCGTATGCCGTGTGTTAATTTTTAATTTAATCTTATTGATAGTGCTAATATTACGTCGAATTCTCGACGAAAGATTTGTAATGTGGCAGTTTTTGTGCCTACGTATTTTAAAAAATTCTCCTGAACAGAACCGTCACCCTGGTGATAGGGCGTTGTGAATAAAAAATAATTAAATAAAACATATATAATGATTTAAAAGTAAGTAGTTATAGTTTTAACTGTTATAGTTTCATTTAATTATTTTTTATTCACATGTCCTCAATTGAAATCAATGCTTCATTGTAAATTTCTTCACTGATTTGTATATTTGGATTTCCCATACTATTCTGTATTTGATACAAAATATCATCACACATATAATCTTTGTACTTGATCCACAAATCAATTGGGTTTGATGGGAAGCATGTAGATATGATTATAGAAAACAATGTTCGTATTTGATGAGCGTGTGATGATATTACAGCATCATTGAGAGTTTGATCCCAATGAGCGTCATTTTCAAGCAATTGCAAACGTTGACAGGCTTCTCTGTAGGATACACACAATTCACCATCAACAGTTCGTAACTGTTGGAATGATGTTGGGCCACGTACATTGACTAATAGCAGTCGTAAGTAAAAACATTCATCATTGCTTGGATGTACTGAATAAATCCGGCCAATCGCATCGGTGGAATATACATCTGTATATCCTGGAACTGGTTTTCCTTGTTTCCGTCGTATAAATCTCCTTGAGGATTGATTCCAGGTATAATATTTTGGCATTTCAGAATATAGCAATGTTTGTGCGAAATCATCGTTTTGGCATGTCTCAAAAAAACTGGTTAATGTAGTAGATGGTGGCTGAGCAGCTCTTTGTACTGCGTTCTGTGCTGTAAAATACACTCTTTGTCCATTTTCTAAATGCACAGCTAAGTGAACAACAGAAGGGTGTCTCTCATGAATAGGAAAAGAAAATATTCGCCAAACTGCTTCATTACTACTGACATAGCGGCCCATTTGGTATTGGGTAACTTCATCATTGGAATTCTCTGCACCAATTCCAATCACAGCCATATCACTCCCTTTGGTTACATATTTAAAAATGTATTAAATAGATTTCACTGAATGGCAAGATTCAACGTTGATGTGTGCTTTGAATGTCTTTGATAAAATGGGTGAATATGGAACAATCCAACGATTATCTATTTCAATATCTTGTTGATTTAATTTGACAATTGTTGATTTTCCATTGTCTGCTGTCGATCTGCGACGATACAATGGATAACCGTCATTACCAGTAATTGTTTCCGATATTAATGTCCGTGGATATCGTTTTGAACATTTACCATCCATCATACACGGTGAATTTTGATAAGAGTTCCACAGGGACCATGTATCATGTTTTTGATAACTACCTCATGCAATCCAGGATCTACTTGTACATTAGGGATTTCAGCTGATATCACTGCATCAACTTCATTTGGCCTTATATTTTCAACCAACCAAATCAAAATGTGTGCATGTGGCAATCCTCGTTTCTGCCACTCCACAGAATACATCCAGCAGCGTGTCTCACCAAACACATTATGTTTTACGATGAAATCCATTAAAGATTTCAACTTTTGTCTAAAGACGCTGGCTGTAATATCATGACGATCAATGGGTGATTGCCCAGAGAATAACTCCTGATTGATTTCTATCCATTGCGGATTGCATGTAAATGTGATGAACAAATCTGCTGTACCATAATGACGAACATACGACATGGCATTTTGAGCATATTCGTGCATATGCCGAGGGCTTCCGATGTATGTTGCTAGAAGAATAGTCATCCGACCGACATTCTGTGCATTTCCGTCAGTATTAATCGCATCTCGAAGGTGAATATACTCTTCAGATCGGAGTTTGGTTTGATTCAACCTGATGAATGTTAATCTCTCCGTTTCAATTTTAACATACATGTCAACAACATATTTGTGATATAATCGCCGACATTTCAATATGTGATTATCTTCATTTTCCCGAATCATTAGGCGGTATGAATAATAGTTCATTGAACTGACTTTTTTGTTGGTTTCAGAACCTGTAAATAGATTTTGTTTTAATAACATTCAAATATAAAATTAAAATACATAATATAATGACTGAGATATTATCGCCATAGCTAAACTAATATTTTAGTTACCTGCAATGGGATTTATCATTTTTATTGAGAAATCGTAGCCATCTTCACCTTGCCAAAATATAATGGGATATTGCAGTGCATCATATGAGCGGTGTGTTTCCTTTATACGTTGTAATTGATCATTCCGACGACGTAAAACAATATCACGGGATTCCAAGTTTTTTCCAACTACAACGATAGCAACTTCATCAATAGTTGGTGCATTAAAACGTCTTGTATGTTGACCTGCAGGTGTTTTATCAGCTCTGATTACAATTTTGTGATTATCGGATGGCATCAGATCCAGGGCAGTTTTAAACAATATTATCAATTGATTGTGTTGATGAAATAAAGTTTGTAATTGTTCTACAATAGACCTCTTTACTAAATTGTTATGTGCACAACGCAGATCAATTTCTTGTGGTGAATTGCCCATAAAATAAATTTGCAGGAATTTGTTGTCGCTATCTGACACTGGTAACAGTGAACCTGCTCTGTGATATATTTGCCCTTGTATCTGTAAATAAAAAAAAAATATTATGGTGTGGTATAAATTAATGGATTGTCGGTGATCAAACTTAAATAATATTTGATCTTAAAAAGTATATATTTAGTTTTAACTAATATCTATCAAATATAAAATATAATAAAAGTGTCACTGAAACTGAAACACCATATAATATGATGACTAAGTGATACATTTCGTAATGATTAAGAAATTGAAGATTAGTGACACATCTTAACTTTGGTGACAGAAAATTTTGTTCGCTAATAATTATGAGTAACTGCTATAATACATACCTTGAAAGTTGGCATAAAATTTTCCCGAACTACATTTGTTGCCCCAAATGAAGTCATTTGAAAGCAATTGTTATATTGTTGGATATTTGTCAAAAAGTGTATAGAATCTGTTCCTATTCCTGAAACCAATGAGTACAATGGTTCTGGTGGTGGATCCAATGGTATCAATTTCACTTTACCATTTGCGCAACACAATCCATTGGCTTCGTTTTTGTATTTTAATGCCTTACAGTGTGAGTTCATAGAACCAATAACAACACACTGGTAGTTACTGTAGTCAATTGACACATCGTAACTGAAAGCAGCTCGATTCAAACTTGCTCGATTATTAGTTGAATTTCGCGTTCGCGCTTCACGCGTTTGTGATATCCGAATTCTTTCACGTTCATTTCGGTCGTCACGTTCTTGAGGACTTTGGTTAGATCGGTAATTAGCTTGGTTGGTAGGATTTCGGGTTATTCTACCTAGATTGCTCCGTCGTATAGGAGGCATATCAAATATAAATTATTATGTTTTTAAGGTCTTCCCAGGAATTTTTTATTATATTTTATTCAAACAATTAAATTGAATAAATATTGTCTATAATATTTCCATGGCAACACAAAAATATTATAGTTTTAATTTATTTTTTATATTTTGACGGTATCGGGTTCAAATCAAAACCTTGATATAACATTTTAAATAAATTATTGATTTTATTTAAATGGTTGCCATTGACTACCAAAAATAATTTAGTTTACTATTTGCTGGACAGATGGCGCTGTATGTGAAAAACGATTTCCCCACTTTTCTGTTGAATTTTTCCTGAATTTTCCAGAATTTTCTTTGCTATAAACCTCACGGAGCCCAAGACCTTTCCAACGAATGCAAAACCGTGGAAATCGGTTCGTGCGTTCTGGAGTTATAGCGTCAGGGAGGAAAACCGGACTTATTTTTATATAATAGATAAATGGAAAGTCTGATAAGCACTATGAACAAGGGGCTCTGGGCCTATAGCCCCCCCCCCTCCCATAAGATTAATAATACAAGACTCAGTTAATTTTGTACTTTTATATAAAAACAAAAAAAATTTAATATAAAATTAATGTAGGTTATTTTTTGTGTTACTTGTCACTTTATTTGTGTAATCTACCTATTCTACATTTTTTAAAATATACATAGATTACTATTTATTTTTAATGAATAGAAATCATTGAATGGGAAGGGCATCAACAAATTTAAAACTAAAAAAAAAAGTGTGAATAGACCTCTAACTACTTTAGTCTTAGCTTTAATGCCTGAATTCTAGTAAAATATACATATTTATGAATGTTTTTTTAAATACCTACATTAAAATTGTTAATTTTAAAATCAATAAATATGTGTTTAATATTGTATTAATTTTTATTTAAGTAAAGTTATGTATTAAATTAATGTAAATACATATTATATTGTATATTAAATACATATTTTAAAACAATAAAAATTTAAATTCTTCATCTGAAGATATTTCACAATTGTTTGTGATTTTTAAAGATTTTTCAAACTTCTCAGACAAATAAAAACCATTTTTGAATTGAATCCAGCAATTTGGTGGTTTTGTATGTGTGTCAACTCCTGTTTTTCGATCAATCACGCAACATCTTATCTAAAAAGTTTTTAATCAAAGTATAAACATTATGTTAAGAAAAAAATGAATAAAAAATAATATACAAAATAATATGTATAATATACATGTATGATGAGCTTATTATTATAGGTGGAATATTACTTACAAATATGATATTAAATTATAAAAAATGTATTTATTTGGTTTTAAAATGTTAAAAAGAAAACTCTTTGAAGTAGTAAACCCTAGTTAGGGTTATGTACCTACTTATTATTTTTTTTAATATAAAAATAATTATTAGCTCAATTAATTTTATTTCAAGTATACATAATTGTTCATAAAGCAGTATGATTGTAAATTTAAAAAAAAATTGTACATGAATGAATTACCTGTCCTTGACTACTCCAATACTTCTGCCATTTTAGAACTTTATCAATTTCTTCTTTATCTTTAGCTGTTTTGATGTCTAACTGCTTACTAATTATTTGTAAATCGGAATGTTTAGGACACCACCAAGAATCGCACTAGTAAAATGTTAGCAATACAAATAGATATTTATTATTAAAAACCTAAAATATATTACCTTTAGGTTTACCTAAGGTAAATATTATCTATATAAATTCACATACTTTTCTCAAATTGTTTGACTCTATGCTCCCTTTATTAGCAGGAGATTGAAATGTGGAGACTTGCGGATCATAATTTGTTTTGATCGTTTCCAGAGACAATACTTTCGCCTTATTTGATAGAGACATTTCTTCTTTAATTTTGTTGCGTGCCAGTATCAGATTTGAGTCCAAATGGTTAATTTGAATGAAAGTTAAACTTAATAACGTAATATGTTTTATTGCATACAAACAAAATACATGTAACAAATTAAATAAGTGGCTGAGTGACGTGAAAGTGCTCAGTTGTTGATAGCTTTGGTACATCTGCCGTTGCTGGTCTTCGGGCTCCCTTATATATTGTGGTGCGTCTCTTGTTTACGTCGTGTTTTCGCCTTCTGGGTAAAACCAGGTGTCCTTGTTGTTGTTGTTGCAAATTCGGACACGAATTTGAGAATGTGCAATAACATCTCAAATGCATCATTAGTGCACTGTAATTATTGGTGCGCTTACTATCCCGACACGTGTAGTGGTCATAGTAGCATCCGCATTACCCTTGACACGAGGCATGGTCATACTAACTTAGCCTTGTAATCTCGTAGATATCTTATAGATATCTCGTAGCCCATAACACTAGTGAACGAAATTTTGCTATATCGGGTGTGTGTAAGACAGAGACAACAAATGCATGGGTAGCGTCCTCTTAATAAATAATAAATATATCTAATATTTTAAAAATTAAGTACAGTTAAAATATTAAATAATATCTCCTACTCATAATGTCTAATAAGTATTATATTTTCAATAATCAAATGCTAAATATTTTATGGAATCAAAAAAAATTAAACCACTGATTTAAATATCTTTCAAAATAGTATAGACATAGTAATTTGTATTTTATACTCAGTTCATTCGTTTTACTAATTTTAATCTCAAAATATTATCCAATAAGATATATTTGTGTGACATTGTCACTGATGTCATGAATACCTGTACGGGATCCCTTGCCCAACAATTAAATTAACTCACGATAAGTACACACTGTTAAGCATTATACGTACTTTTTTTTGTATAATATATAAATAAAAAACAACGGTCATCTTTTAAAATTATATAGATTACTTTTTCCTGTATTGTCTACATACTTCTTTTGGTATTATAAATATTAATCACATATCATACAATCATGTGTTTATTTTAATAAATACACATCAATGTTTCTTTTTATACAACCATTTATTTATGTACTGAAATACTATTGTACAGTAATGAAATAATGAAACTACAAAATATAAAATATCAATGCCCCAATGCACATTTTATTTATTATCAATTTTTATTATGAATAATTTAAAAATTATTGATGTAATTTTCATGAAATTAAATTAATTTTATAATAAAAATAAATTAAATAAGCATTATTTAGGGAGTTTTATTTAAATGTATGTATTATCTCATCAAGATGATTAGATTAAAAATATATTTATTATCTTATGAAGATACCTAATTATTTTATTTTTATGATCTTAACTCTATTCATATCGTTGGTTAAAAGGCTATTTGTTGTAAGCGACACATTTCAAACTTTCTAGGAGAACCCAAAAACGAATTTGTCTTTTTTTTTTTTTCAAAATGATATAACTTTTGTTGTTTTATAGATAATCCTTCAATTTTTTTTTTCACTTATACGTATTATATTATTCTTTAAGATAAATCTAATTTCATATAGTAATATAACTTTTTGATTTTTCAGTAAATAACTAAATTTTATTTTTGGCGTTTACCACATTTTAATTTGCTTACTTGTACTTTTGTCGCTTACGTCATTTACTAATAAAACGCTTCAAGCGCCATCAAAAAATGTATTAAATGAGACACATACCCACATCATTACAATAAATAATAAGTCAATTTAAATAAGTTTTTTTTTAATAAATTTGAATAGTATGATTTCTTATTTTATGAACAATTAAAACTCGTTAGGTTAAAATAAACAAAATACAACTCGTACAATAAAATAAAAAAATATTAAAATAACAATATGAAAATAAAAAAAATAATTATATTTTTTAAAATTAAAATACAATTTTTCATCATCACTACTTGCAGATAATTCTTCTGTATCTGTTTCATCTAAGCAGTCAGCTTTTTCTTCACTAGTATTCATACTA
The DNA here is from genome assembly GCF_020184175.1 of Aphis gossypii. NCBI lineage: Eukaryota > Metazoa > Arthropoda > Insecta > Hemiptera > Aphididae > Aphis > Aphis gossypii. The sequence goes on from NW_026083047.1 coordinate 162,891, forward strand.
AAATACTCTAAATGATATGCGTTGGGAATAATGTTATCCTTGCACAATTTATATAGATCGTCATATTTTTTAACTGCAATGGTTAGTGCACGTTCATAACACTTAGAAACTTCTAATTTGTCATGGTTATTCTTTTTCTTTTTAGCTAGTGTAAGAGGTACCTCGTCTGCATTATATGAAAAGTAAACATGTACGGTAATTTGTTCTTCTGATAATTCGTTCATCTTTTTTGTGAATACAAATGACTTCACTTTGGATATTTGAATTTTCTTTTTTCCTTCGTTACATTTTAATTGAGGACTATACCACTGTGCAGCGAGCGTTTTCCAGTCCAAAAAATCTATAAACTTGAGATCAATAACTGTATAAGGTTTTGGATATATTCTAGCATTTCTAATTATGGTCGGCCATTCGGATGGGCCCCATATGGTTTTTTTCTTAATACAGCGTTCAATCACCGAGTGTACTGAATCTACAGGCATATACGTATGTCCTGGCAATAAATAAGTTATTTTTATTTCCTTTATTTTAGTCCATACATTCATTAAGCCATATTCTATCATAGTCATCATCGCTCGGTTTTTATTTTGACCCGCGCAAGAATCACAGTATAAAGCCACTGATTCAAATTTATTTTGTTCATTTAATGCAGTTAGGTATTTAAAGATACATGTTACTATTTCATTAGAGCCACGTAAACCATCTATTTCTCCCCATAAGTAACAGTAAGAATTTCTACTTCCTGATTCGTACACAGTACAATTATAAGTACTATATTTCTTGCTATAATATAAGTTCGTATTGTCCGAATATGGTGTACTGAGCACTTTTTGTAAATCAAAACTTAAACAGAGAAAATTCCCATCGCATTTTGATAACTCTTGGTCAAAAATAAATGCCTCTTTGCTCTGTTCTTTATTAATTGCGTGTTCTCTCTCTTGTTGATGTTCATTTTCATTTAAATTACCTGTTTCTTTTATATTTTTGAATTTGGTACATTTATTACACTTGTCCTTCTTAGGTAAATGAAAACCCAAATTGAACTTTTCACGAAAAATTCTTCTAAATACAGCACTCGACACATTTTTTAACCCATTTGATTCACAGTTACTTTTGTACAATCGAAAAACGCGTTCAATGCTTTCGAATTCTTTAGGTAAATATTTTTTTGTTGTCGAAGATCTACAATAATGAGACTGTACAGCTGGAAGACTTTCTATAAATTTATAAACATTTGATAAAACTGGCTCATCCGTTTTATTTTTGGGACGGCCTTTACCACGACTATCGGGATTTGACTTTCCCAATGGTGACAATTTTTCAAAAGTGTAACTTAAAAATCTTTGAGTAATATTTAATGTTTTTAAAAGATACTGCTGGCATATCTTTTCTTTTCTTCCATTTAGAGTAAAATAATAAAACCTTGTTATTTTACGCAAATTTGACATTTGTACACGTTTCCTTTTTATTTCTGATTCTTCCATGCAACTTATCAAATAGTCACGTTTTCCATTTCGGTCACTTATACTCCAGTATTCCTTAAAAATTGTTTCCCTTTCGTCTTCGGTAAATTTATTTTTACAATTGTTCTGGCATTTTGTTTTTGAACATGGGTTAGGCTGAACACTTTTTCCTTTACCACTTTGTTTTTCATTTCTCTTATTTAACTTTTTGTTACCTTTCTTTTTCTTCTTCCTACCTTCAACGCCCACAATGTCACCTGATACACTCGTAGATGATGACGTAGAATTAGAACTATCTATATTAGTTCCAAATAACTGGCGGGAGCAACCTTTATCATTACTATGACTAGGTGAATTGGTACTTAAAATGGTATTATTAGGTGGAACCCAATCATTTGTGTCTCTACTACAGGTTGTTTCAGATATTGTAGTTGTTTTTTTTGACTCGTGAACTGATATAGGAGTCTCCTCAATTTTAGATTTATTTTGCATTATTTCATTAAATAAGTTATTTGTTACTTTGTCGATATCACGTGTTTCAATTGACATTTTTGGTTTTTTATACTTTATATTTTGGGTTGATTGTTCTTTATGATTAATCATATTAAAAATCATTTTTGTCCTGGACTGCATGATGATTTTCAGAAAGCTACACAATAAAATTTTTTTTGGAGTTAAAAAATTATCATTGTTTTTATACTTAAAAGTTGATAACTAAGTGTTGCTTTGCTATACAGTAGATTACAGGTGGGTCACTGTAAATTGTAATTGTATACGAAAAACGATTCTGAGCGGAGACGGTTTGGTCAACCAAAGATATTTTATATTATATTATTAATACGGTAGCTATTAGGTTTAATAAATATTATTTGTATAATATAATAATATAGGTACTTAAGAATTAAGATGTTTCAAGTATGATAAAATAGACCTACGGTGTAAATTTAAAGTATTTACGGCTATTCGCGTTTTGAAATTCAACAATATAAGAAAATCGACCCATGAGAAATCAAGTGAATATCGAATATTGTAAAAACTTCAAACAATCTTAAAAAATTTTCAGAAAAATTGAAAATTTCAGTTGTCTATAAATAGCTCAAAAAAACTCAAAATATTTTAAAAATTAAATCATGTAAAGAAAATGCCAATCTAAATAACTGGTAAAATTTTCAAGTATCTATGACTTATACTTTTTGAATAATAACAAATATTTAAAATCGTTTGAGGATAAATCGTTATTGTTACGCGATTTCGTAAAAATTTAAAATTTTTCCTATAATGATGCTTCGAATTTTCTCTATAGCTACTTGTAAAAAAACCTATGGAAAACTTAGTGTTGTATTTTTAATCCTTAGTTATAAACACAAAACATTTTATGATTTTTCAACTTCAAAATTACTTGCAAATTTTCGCGTTTTCGACAGATTTCGTAAAAATGTTAAATATAAACGTTTATAAAAAAAAATATGGTTAACGATTTTTAATTTTTTTTAGCTACAATAAAAACAACTCATAAGGAACCTTGTATTAAATTTTCAAATTTTTTTGGTCTTCCAAAATTTTTTTACCGACACTTCATAAAAAAATTCGCATAAAAATCGAAAATTTCAGTGGTCTATAAATAACTCAAAAACAGTCAAAAATTTTTGAAAATTTAACTGTATATAGATAAAACTAACATAAACACTTGGTGAAAATTTCAAGTATTTACAGAAATTAGTTTTTAAATTACAACCATATAAAAAAATCGATTAGATCGAAAACTGGTTTTGATATTTACTTTTTACCTCTATAATGCACCAAGGATATTCACTTTTCCATCGGAAACCACCCCCGAAGTTTGAAATTGAAACATTATTTCGACTAGTTATGCTGTACACAGACACAAAAAAAAAAACAAAAAAAAAACATACATCATTGTTAAATCAATACATTCATCACTCCGTTCAGAATCTAAAAAATATTATGAATTTCTAACTCTAAATAATTTTCAAATGTTCATGGTTTTTACAAATTTTATTTAAAATTCGAACTTCAGACACTCATAAAAAGGAATAACGCTTAAATTTTTTTTTTGATTTCCACAAAAGACCACTTACGAGTAACCTTGTACATTTTCAAATTTTTTGAACAAGAGAACATTTTTTTATCAACATTAATTTAAGGAAAAACTAATAATAATCGATAAATTCATATGCCTATAAATAGCTCAACATGAGTCAAAATATTTTTAAAATTTTACAATATAAATAAAATGTTAGTATAAACATTCAATACAACAGCTATCAAAACCGATTTTGCGTAAAAATTCCTGTTTTTCCTTAATTTGTTTTGTTTTTTATAGTCACTTTTGAAAACTACTGGGAAATTTATATTTTGACCACCTCAATGCACGTTTTTCAGTGCTGGAAAAGATATTGAAGCTGAAAATCGAAACAGTTTTTCGACTACTTATCGTGTACATCAACACAAATAAAATGTAAACTTAAAATTAAAAAACTATCATCATTATATTTAACGCTCCGCTCAGAATCTAAAATAAAATATGAATTACCTAAGTAAAATTAAAACATTATAACAACATTTTTGAACTCAAGATTATAAAGACAATGCAATAATAATATTATACCATTAATACTATTGTTTAATTAAATTAACATTTAATCCATTGGTAGTATACATGTGTTCGTGTCGCTCACATAAATCATATTATTTCGAACGTTATTCGTGTAAATATATTCGAATATTGAACTGATATTCTTATTCAATTAACTTTAAATAATATGACTATAAATGTTTATAAAAATAAATGATAGCGCTGTTTCTTATTTCCGAATAATAATCATTTGACAAAGTTGAAATTACAGATAAAGTGAGCATCACGCCAACATAGTAAATACTCGTGTCCCGTATAATATTTTTATCACCACGTCTTTTCTAGTTGGTCTAAAAAGTATAGAATAAATATTATGTTTTAATAAAAATTAAAATGTCACGAAAAAAATAAACCGGTAGTTTTGATTTATGCAGTTGTTTTTTAAAATAATATAACTCACGATATTATATTTAATAATGCATAGAAATACTGTTAATGTACTTATGTAATGAATAATAAAATGCATAATTATAATACAACTTAAGTTCTTCATTATATTATTATGTTTATACATTTAAAAAAAATAGTAGATAAATATTCAAACTCAATAAGTTTATTTATATGTGGACTTATTTGGTACATCAAGTTTTCATCTACCTTACTCTATTTATAAGTATGCATTGAAAAAAATAGGAATTTTATGGTGTAGGTACTTACTACTTATAATTTATTGTACGTATTGTCAAAAGCGAATAAAACGACACTAACACTAATAATAATAAAATATTATCTCATATCCACGTTCTCTTCAACAAATTTTATGGTTATTTTTTTATTGTGATTATTATTAATTATCATAAATTAGTTGGCGGTTTTAATCTTTGTATTAAACTACTTCCAAAATATCCAGCTGTTCTATGATTATTGTGATCAAAATATCACGATTAAAGATATTTTTTATCGTGGATCAAATTGAACTAACCTAAAAATCGTTATCACTTACCACATTTTTTTTCTTTTTTATTAGATACCACTCATTTGATTAGATAAAAAATATGCTGTAGGCGGCAAATTAATCTGTTATAAGCGACAATATGGCGTATACACCATTATTAAAAAAAAAATGGGCGCTTAACACAAAATTATTATGTCGTTTACTGCTTACTAAATTAATTATAATGTCACCTAAATCAAATATTGTCGCTTACACAGTACTTTTTTCATACCTGTCGCTTACCGCATAAAGTTTGACTATTGATAACGCGTTATAAAATAATGATATCACTGCATGAAAATTATCTATGGAATCGATAGAGCGTCGTCTACAACGCTAGACAGCAAGTGTCGCTTACATCAAAAGTGTCGCTTACAGCAAATAGCCTTTTAACCGACGATATGCTAAACAAAATACCTTCATTCAAAATTTGTGGACCTTAAATGATTTATAATTTATTAACAATATCAACTTTGAAATTATATATTTAATATAGTTATTTATGTATTATATAGATGTCTGCAATTATTCATAACTATTACTATGGGGGTGCTGCCCCCATAAACGAAGAAAAAAAAATAGTAAGCATGAAAAAGTAAATTATTTAACTTCAAACTGATTAATTTCTATTTTTTTTTTTTTTTAGATGACAATCAACAAAATGTTGAGAAAAAAAAAAATAAAAAACCAAGTATGTATATTGTATACCTATAGAGTATGCTATGTGATTAATTTCACATACCTAATTTATTTAATTTTTTTTTTTTTTAAGAGTGTAAGACGTGTAAAAAATTACATTTCGGCAAATGCCGATTCAACAGGCCAACACTTATAAAAATAAAAATAAAAGTTAGTATACCTATATTGGATATTAAATTTTAATTGATTAAGCAATAATAAACATGTATTTTGTTGTTTAAATCAGAATGCAAAATATGTAGTAACAGCCACAAAGGCTTGTGCTGGTGGAGACCAGAGAGCCAGGTAATTATTGAATTCAATAAAACAGTTTCCTGACTAGGTGCAATTTAAATATGATTATTTTAATAATACAATTTTTTAAATTTTAGAAAACAAAAACCAAGGACCTGAGAGCAGTCCTTGACTCGAAAAAAAAAATAGTAAGTTTTTTTTTTTTAATACTTAAATATCACTATGCACATATCGAATATTTAAATACAATAATATTTATACTAAGTTCCTGTTAATTATAATCAAACCATGTCTTCATTTAATTTATTTATCAGTGGAATATCCAAGAAAAAAGTTCAAACTTCAGGAAATATTAAATTACTCTATAGTTAATTAAATAATAGGTATATGATAGTGCAATTATTGATATTGCAATTCAATTGAAATCATGAGATATCAAGATAGGGCACTTGCCCCCTGGACAAAAAATATTATGGACTTGTAGCTCAATAAATATTACCATAATATTATTATTATCGTTATTAACTTACATTTGAGAATTTTTTTTATTTCGACACCCCCCCCCCCCCTAAAATGTTACCTATGGACGCCCATGATTGAAATAACTAAAATGGCTCACTTTTGGTTTTCATAATCACACAATATCAAAATACATTCCACTACATTCAGACTCTCAAATATTTGCAACCAAACATTAAATGTGTATTTATTAAGGATTTTTTTTGTAATGTAACTAAACAACCACCCTCTCTCCCAAAAAAAATTCTGAATATCACTGATGTTCATAAAAAAAAAAAAAAAATAGGATAACTATCAACTTCAAACACCATAATAGTGTACCACTAAAGAATATGTGTATACACTGAAGAATAAGTTTATTAAAAATATTATGTCATAGTCAAACTAAGCATTTTACTAAATGACAATTAGTCAAATAAGTTCATTTTTTATTCAATTTCACTACCAGTCTAGACATTTAGTTAAATGATTTTAAGAAATTAAAAAATATAACGATATTTTCTATTAATTATTAGGTACTAATTAATTTATATATTATATAAAAAAAAAACCATTAGTGATGATAGTGAAATTATACAAAAATGTAATTTAATAAAATGTCTGATTTGACTATATGCCTATCACATATACACTATTCATAAAACTATAGTAAATACAAAATATTATCTAATTCTGTTGTAGAACAAAGAAGAGAGTCAGTCAAATGGAGGTGGAGGAGGACCAGGAGGACCGGTTAATTTCTTTTGAATAAAAAAAAAAAAAATCGTTTTAGTTTTTTTTTTTTTTTTACATCCTACCTATTTACCTACATTCATCATGGATCATTAAAAAAAAAAAAATTCTACCTATAAAAATTACAAAATTTTATAGTACCTGTTCTTATTATACGTTGACTAGTTGGTTGTGAATGAGTTGCTGGTTGAAGCAGGCAGATATGCTAGCCAGCATAACGTATGCAGACATGACTAATAAATAAATACACTTTTTGAAATCTGCTTCCTTAGGGTTATAGGACCTGAAAATGTAGGTGAATTATGTTAATTAGTAAGTCAAAGACATATGTGTCAAAAATTGTAACTCTCAGTGTATACCAATAAAGTTCTCACCGAAAAGAGTATAACATTGTTAATAATACTTACCTATACATTGTGCTATTTCAATTATTGCATTGAAATGTCTAGTCCATAGTAAAGTTGCCCATAATCACATCGGTTGGAGTAGGAAATTTATAATTTATTGGCCAAAATATATTTTATTTCGACAAAACAATTTCAATGAAAAAAAAAATAATAATAATAAAATAAAAAAAATCACATGTGCAGGCTACAATTAATATTCCATTCACAACCAGATTACCAGAAACCACTATTAAACAAATTAAAATTTAAAAAGTAAACATACCTTGACGAAATGAGAGGTATTATAGGTTATTATATTAAATATAATATTATATTATAAGTCTATGAATATACCATTACAATTAACTAAATATTTTGATTTTTGATAATCACAATGTAGGTACACTATAAAAATAATTTGAGCATAGCGACTGTCAGTGAAGTATTCAAATATCACGTACCTATAATGTATAAACTTACTATAAATGTATAATAATATAACATTATTTTCGAAAATTTTAAATTACATATTGGTACCACTGTATAGATTATAATGTTCAAACCACGAATTAAAATATACTGGATACCCAACGAGAGGTGATAAGGAGCTCCCAAAGTGACTTTTCATGTACAAAGGACTACTAGCGCTTCAAGGGAATTCAAAATATACTAATGTCGTTGTAATCAGGAATTGAATTATATAATATATATATTTCCTAGAAGTTTTATTAATTAATTTAATTCGTGGAATTTAAACGTTGACGGTATATTATCTTGTAAAAAGTCGCCACTAATATGATTACAAGTGCTAGGTGTAGTTTGCAACAGCTGTTTTAGCGAGTCAATTTGGGTCCCAGAAAAATGGTTGTTTGTATAGGTCGTTGGGTATCCACTATATTTTAATTCGTGGTTCAAACCACGGACTAAGCTGATATTATCCATGAACTCAACGTTTATAGATTATTCAAAATTTGAACTTCAAATGCTAATAAAAAAAAATTGTGCCTATGTATTCTTATAATTTTTTAATCACTATAAGAATTACATATGAGGAACTTTGTATACAATTTACAAGTATTTTGATAGGGCCAAAAAAATTTTATCAACACAAAATTTCAGTTGTCTTTGAAGAGCTCAAAAAAACTCAAAATATTTTGAAAATTAAATCATAGAAAGAAAATGTCAATCTAAATAACTGGTAAAATTTTCAAGTATATACGACTTATACTTTTTGAATAATAACAAATATTTAAAATCTTTTGAGGATAAATCGTTATCGTTACGCTATTTCGTAAAAATTTAAAATTCAAACGCACATAAAAATTTTTTGTCTGAATCCGGTAGAGTTTTTTTTACAGATATTTGAAGAAAAATGTATGGAGAACCTTGTACCAAATTTTCAAAACTTAGTTATAAAAGAAAAAAATTTTATGATTTTTCAACTTCAAAATTACTTGCAAATTTTCGCGTTTTCGACAGATTTCGTAAAAATTTGAACTATAAACGCTTATAAAAAAAAATTGTGACTAACGATTTTTAATTTTTTTTTAGCTCCAATAAAAACAACTCATAAGGAACCTTGTATTAAATTTTCAAAACTTTTTGGTCATCCAACAATTTTTTATCGACACTTTAAAAAAAATTTCTCAAAAAAATCGAAAATCTTAGTGGTCTATAAATAACTAAAAAAAAAGTCAATTTTTTTTGAAAATTTAACTATATACAGATACTACTGACATTAACATTTGGTGAAAATTTCAAGTATTTTCAGTGATTAGTTTTTGAATTACAACCATAAAAAAAAATCGATTTGGTCGAAAACTGGATTTGCGTAAAAATTCCCGTTTTTCCGTCATTTTTTTTTTTGTTTTTCTCGATTTTTTTGAAAACTGTTGGAAAATATTTACTTTTTACCTCTATAATGCACCAAGGATATTCACTTTTACATCGGAAACCACCCCCATTGTTTGAAATTGGAGCATTATTTCGACTTGTTATGCTGTACACAGACACAAAAAAAAAAAAACACACATCATTGTAAAATCAATACATTCATCACTTCGTTCAGAATCTAAAACTAGTTGATAAATTAAACCTAGTAAAAAACTTTAAACTATCAACAGTTATACAATTTTCGATTTTTTTTTTCAAGAATTTTCTGAATATTATAATTTTGGATGTTTAATCGTTTTGTTTCTTCAGTATCACAATTATTATTTTTTATTGATTGTACCATTTTTATTTTTGATTCAATTGATACATTTTTATCGAAAAATGATAATTCTGCTGTTTCTGATGTCAAATACCATAAATGTCCTGATAATTTTTTTATTGTTATGTTTGATATGTCAGGGTCAATTTTTTTATACAATATAAGATTTTTAAAAAGCTCGAAGTTTAAACTGGGAGCAAAAGCAGCAACGGGTGATGAGAACCAGTATTTTACGTAAATGCGTACTATAAAAATACAAATATCATAAATTATATTTTTTTCTTTAGAATTTAATTTAAATTGTTCCGAAAATAAACATATTTTTAAGCTATAAATAGCTTTAGACATCCATCTTGCATGGTGAATGGCTCCTGGGACACGAAATGATATCCCACGTACAGGAATACCACCAAGAAAGATTATAGTAAAAATTCTCTGTAATCTTCTCTACACTGTTGTACTTTTAAACAGTTTAAAGTGAATGATAATACTGTATCTACTTCATCATCTAACAGTTTTCTAGCCTGCATAATATCTATCCCAGATTTAAATTCAGTTGTATCTATTTTTGAACAATATTCTTTAAAACGTTTAAAAATTGGTACATTTGGACCTGAACTGCTTCCAAACTTAACATCAAAAACACTTTTTAGTATCACTTCAGATATGTGGTGTTGACACGGAAGATAGAGTAAGTCCTTTTCTAGTAATTGCTCTAGGAGAACACAAGCACCATTCAATCGACCTTTAAACAATCCAATATATAACAAAATACAGAAAAAAAATGAGTTATAATATATTGCAATTATTATTATTTACAATTTTTACCAACCCGTATTTGACGCTGTTGTATCACAACAAAGTGGTTTGACAGAATCTTTAATACCCCAGTCTTGAAGTGCGTGAAAAATTGCCTGTACTTGTTCTTTATCCGTTGCTGACTCTAATTTAGGAACTCCTAAAAGATATTCACTGTTGTTGTTCGTTGTGACTTGTGAGCACTGGTAAACGATCAAAATATTCATTTCCTGTTAATGCAGGTAGTATTTTACCATCCCAATGTACTACTGCAGCTGTCAATGGTTGTGAAAAACTTTTTCGTAATTCTTTATTAAATTCTGATCGAAAACGTTCTTGTAGCGATGTATTATAAGGACGATTAATTATAAAATCATTCACATCAAGTCCTAAAGCTTCTACGGTAGATATTAATAAATGTACTGCTTCTCTATTTGTTATTTAATATTTTACATTTATCAAGTGCCGCTGCAAGTTTGGTAGTAATAAACTCTCTACTGGCTCTGATTTTGGGACCAGACGATATGGATAAAGGTTCTTTATTTTTATAGTGAATTTCGTAATTCGATTGGAGCTCTTCATTTTCACTATCACTTGACGATTGTAATTCTATTTTTTGGTCTATAAATTAACAAAAATAATTGTAGTAATTACTATTTATATTTTTGATAATTTAAATATTGTTAAGTTAGTCCAAACATATATATTTACATTTATTATTTTATTTTATTTAAAAATATTACAATTTTTAAATTACCTATTTGATTTTTTAATATTTTAAGTAAATTAAAATAATGACAAATTTTTATATATTTTAAGAACTCACTTTTTAACATAAATTCATCATCAGCACGTTTTCTTTTCTTCTGTAACTCTTCTAATTTATTAAAAGCGCCATCTTCTTTTTTTGACAATTTATAATCTACTCCACTCATATGTCCTGGACGACCTGGCTGTCTTTGTAACAATAAAAATTGTCGATCTTCGTCGATTTTTATGATATCTAATGCATTAAAATGCGCAATATCAAATAACTCTTCCAATTTTTCAAGAAAATCATTTTCATTTTTTTTTTGTGTAGCTGTTTTTCTAGTGGAGTTCTTTTGCAATTTTCTCCATTCTCCGTAAATTAATTCTAATTTTTTGGAACAATGTTGAAAATCTCTAGTTGGAATTCGAGCTTTATCCCAAAAAATACTTGTTTCTCTTATGACAAGAGCAACACTGTTATGTTAATTTAAATTAACTTTACGTAAATTAAAAAAAAAAGTACACTTAGCACTTGTCTATTCGATGGTAATTTACATCCAATAATTTGATCTGTAATACATCCAATCAAATAAATATTTACGCAAAGATTATTTTTCAATGCCATTTTTAAATAAATAATTTATAAACGGTAATAATAATTAAATAATTAATAAAAACAAAAATAAAAATATAATATATATAATATATAATATTATATATTAGATTAAAATATAAAAGGTACTAGTTATAAGGTAGGCACTACTCGTATAATAACATTATAATGTGTCAAATTGTCGAGTGTAGGGTTTATCATTTTACATTAATACCTAGTCGCTGTCTTGTGTCTCTAATATTATTTTGTAAGTAACTTGTACAATGTACAAACATGTTTTATCCTACACGCTGTTGTACAATTTCGGAAACTTGGGACCATTACGTAACTATATTAGCATGTAGAATATTGATAAAAATGCAATAAGTATTATAGTCAAAGGTATAATGTGTTTGTGGTTTCGTAGTCTAAAAATACACACCTAATAGTGTAAATAATATAGTATCGGAGAGCAAATATCGATGTACCGTCACCAAAAATATTGATATATTGTAAAAACAAAATCAAAATTATTTATAAACAAAAAAAAAATTAAGGCGAATCTTCCCTTGTCAATGAAGTGGATTTGAGTTAAATTTGTTATTGATGTAGCAGCGCATATGACTATACTTATACAACATTTTCCAATGTATACACAAGATCCGACATCATGAGGGAGTAGTGGCAATGATAGTATAGGTATTTAAAACCTTTATATATTAATACTTTTAAACTCCACCGTTACATGGTAGAGCAGATAGCCATAGTACTTAGTTTAGTCTGTGTAAAATAATAACATGCATTAGGTATAATAGCACTGAAAATAATGCCATCTGTAGATTAAAAACCTAAACATTGATAGGTCATTTAAAAACTTTGAAAAAATGTGATAATTAGTTTTGTTAAACATTCAGTTTTTTGAAATTAACGAGAAACCATCAACCTCACAACATATTTATAAGAAACTTTTATTTAGTAAATATATATAGCTACAATAATAGTACTTTAAGTTTTTTGTGTAACATCAATTTTTAAGAGAGTAAACGCATAAAATGGTAATTGATTCCCAATTACTAAAACTTCAACCCCCTTGAAGCACGTTTTAGGGTTGATCAATCATGGCCAAACTTTAAACATATTATTTTTATGCATAAAAGAACAAATTTTAGGGGTGAGACATTTAGAATTCGAAAGTTCATAAATACGTAAGGACCACCCTAAATTATACAACATATTAAATTATACTTAGATACGAGTTACAATATAAGTTATAACTACCTATGTATTAATCAGAATTCAGATTAAACCTAACCTAACCAAAATGTGCAAAAATAAATAGTTTTAAATATGTAAGGTCTTAAAACAATAAATAATGTATATAATAAACTTGATAAAATGTGTTTAGATAAATTACAATTGAATTTGTATTAAAATTGTATTATCAATCAAGTAGTTATTCAATACAATATAATGATACAAACAAATAACAATTAACATGAGTATTTGATGTAAGTACTAAAATAGGTATTAATTATTATTTATGAACTGCATAGTGTGACTTTGACACGTTTCTTTAGTTTATTTCCCTGTTTACTAAAAAAATTAGTTATAATATTAGAATATAATTTTATTATTGTATAATATTAACTCAAATTATTATTTATTAATTTATAAAGAAATATTTAAATTTATTTATTTTTATTAACAACATATTATATTCAAAACAGAAGTTTTTTATAATTTTGATTATATATTTGCATTAAAATGTATAATTATATATTTTAAAACAGAAGTCACTGAGGAAATTGAGATAGACATTCAAAAGATAGATCAGAAAACATTTTCAAAAGTAGCAGAGACTGTTTACAATGTCAAGGGGATTGGCATTTAAAGGAACAACTTCAAAAATAGGATGTAATAACAATGGTAATTTTCTTATGGCCCTTGAATTATTGGCTGAGTTTGATCCTTTCTTATCAAACCATTTAGAAACATATGGAAACCCAGGAAAAGGTAATACATCATACATATCATATAATGTATAAGAGCAATTTATCAGTATAATGTGGTAGACAAGTACTAAATACAATTATTCAAAAAGTTAAAGCGTCTCGATATTTCTCAATGAGTGTTGACTCTACACCAGAAATATCACATATCGATCAGCTTTCGTTTTGTGTTCGATATATCAACAATAAAGGGGAACCCGTCGAAAGGTTTTTATGTTTTTTGGATCAAATTGGACATACAGCGGATAACATGGCAAATGTTGTATTTATTGTATTCAAAAAATATAACTTAAATATTGATTATATACGAGGCAAATACTATGATAACGCCAGCAATATGTCTGGGATTTATGCTGGACTGCGAGCAAAAATTAAAAATGCCAATCCCTTAGCAAAATTTGTACCATGCTCTACTCATTCCCTTGATTTGGTGGGAACTAATGCAGTTGATTGTTGTATTCAAGCTGTCTTATTTTTCAATTTACTTCAAAATATTTACACATTTTTTACAGCTTCTACTCACCGCTGGAAAGTTCTAAGCGCACCTGTTAAAGAATTTTCTGAAACAAGGTGGTCTGCCAGAGATTATGCTTGCCAATAACTAAACAAAAACTGGTCTTTAATTATTAAATCATTAGATCTAATAAAAAATGATGATGCTGAGAAAACACTTTCACGAAATGAAGCTAGAGGAATTCTAAACAAGTTAAATAATTTAGAAACTGCTTTCTTAACTATGTTCTGAGGTCAAATATATCACCGATTTAACCTTACGAGCAAGAAATTGCAATCTGTCAATATCAATTTGGGTGTAGTGTGCGAATTGTATAAATCATTAATAATATATATCATTGATTTACGCTCCGATAATAATTATGAGTATTTTAAACAATGGGCAATAGAAAAAGTACAATTAAGCAGTTTCAGTCCTGTACTAAACAGTCAAAAAGTAGAAAACAATTTTTTGATGAAGGACCATCTAAAGGAACAATAGTTGAATACTCTGATTTTAGAGTCAATACCTATTTTGTTATACTCGATCAACTGCACCTAGAACTAGAAAAAAAAAATGAAAAATATGTACATTTTTTTAAAAATTACAATTTCTTTTTCAAATTAACAGAGCTGACATCAATTGAAATTCGAAAGAATGCTGAAATACTTCAAAATGAATATAAAGATGATCTCAGCACTTTATTGGCTAATGAATGTGTTAATTTTAGAAGCCACTTATAATCTATCGGTGATGAGGCTCCTAAAACCATTCAGGAAATATGTAGTTTTCTGAGAAAAAATGATTTGATAGGTATGTTTCCACTATCCTTATATTGATGTGTCTCTGAGAATGCTGTTATGCACACCAGTTAGTAATTATTCGACGGAAAGGTCTTTCTCATGTTTACAACGTATTAAAACATATCTGAGGTCTAGTACCTCTGAAGAAAGGCTAAATTATTTAGCTATCATAAATATTGCAGCTGATATAACAACTAACATTTGATGATGTAATTCAAGAATTCGCAACACAACAGAGTAGAAAAAAAATTCAAATATTATATTTAATAGTTTTATACTTATGATTAAAATAAAGGAAGTTCCAAAACAATGATCTTGAATATTATTCTATATTATTAACATTATTCATTTAAATAAGTAATATAATTTAATTATTTGCTATTAAATTTCTCTCCAACTTATTCTATTTTCTGCTATTTCTCTCCAGTTTGCTCCTGGATCAACCTCTTTAACATCTTTCTTCACACAATCTTCCCTGATTACTGTGTTAATCATAGCGTCTTTTTTCCTCCAGGCGTGGCCTGCCCACAACAGTCTTCTTTTTTTGATTTCGTTTGAAATACATGATCTCTGAAACAAGTTCTGTAGTTCTTCATTGGTTCGAATTCTCCACTCTTGGGTTCTTGAGTCGAAACAAGGTCAGTATATACGTCTTAAAATTTTCCTTTCAAATGTGTCTAGTTTTATTTTCTCTATTTTTCTTGGTGCCCATGTTTCTGACCCATATAGGACGACAGGACGTATTAATGTCATGTATATTTTTATTTTTAAGTTCAAAGATATTGATCTCGATTTTAGCAGGGTTCCCACACCAAAATAGCAGTTATTGGCCAGTTGCATTCTTTTGGAAATCTCTACTTTTAACTCATTGTCCTGAGTTAAAAGAACACCTAAGTATTTAAATTGTGGAACTCTTTGGAATATATGCCCATCTACATTCATACTCTCCCCGTGGCGATACGTCCTGTCTTTTCTGTTTAGTTTCATATATTCTGTCTTTTTATCATTTATTCTGAGACCAACTTTATTCGCCGCATCCATCAGTTTTTTACAATGTATTTTTACTATTTCGATATTGTCTCCTAAGATGGCAATATCGTCGGCATATGCTAGCAGGCCTATCTTCAACTGTCCTAAAGTCACACCTCCTGATATGTTCATATCTCTGACAACCTTTTCCAGAACTAGGTTAAAAAGGATTGGAGATAATGCATCCCCTTGCCTTAAACCAGAAGTTACTTTGAACCAGTGGCGGTTTAGGATGTATTTTTTTAGTGAGGCAACGAATGTATTACTTTCCCTCCCTTCATAACAAAAATTAAACTTATATTGAAATCGGTTTCATTAGGCTCTGTGACAATAGGAACAGTTTATGATTATCTATATCGATGTGTTGTTGTTTATCGTGCTGCAATAACAGCTGCGGGCTGACCATATTACCTACTCATCTATTTTTAGTACTCAGAGGCGATTTAAAACGAGCCTCACGATGATCATTACGCATGCGCAATTTTGCTTATTTAATAGTCGTGTGCATTCGCGTACTTATGTGTGTGTGTGTGTAATTCATGTACACAAGAAACAATTCAGAGGCGATGTTCAAGATATAATATGATTATCGCTTATCGCGACATTTCGAGATCGAGTTTGACGACCTTTGCGGCTTTGTACGCAAAAAAGCTCGCCCGGGTCAACCGTCGTCCCCTCCTCTCTAGCCTGCACGACAACCGTGGATACTGGATATCCATCTACGCACGAAGTACTACCAGTTCTTCCGCGACCGTCGTATGGGACGTCGCATCTGTCGCGTGTGCGTATTTTTTCTTTAGTGCTGCTGTTGTGAGTGGTACGTGGCCTTTAACATCGTATGCTAATAGATTGCAAGGTCTTTACGTCGTCTGCGTTATTGACATTTGACGCTTTTATTGTTGTGCGTTGTGTGTAAAATTAACACCATGAGTGAAAAAAGAAAAACATTATATGATTTTTTTCAAAAAAAAAAACCAAAAATTAGTGATAGTGACAACGTGATTGTTGGGAATACAACAGGTAAGTGAATAACCTATTGGCTAGATAAATATAAATTGCAATGAACTATTAATCATAAATTTCTCATCTTATTAACATTTTTGTTGAATATTTAGATGGATTGAATTCGCGAGACGATTCAGTGGATCTTCCTTCGGCTGCATCTCAAGAAGGTAATACTAATAATACTATAGTACCTAAGTATTTTTTTACAAATTAAACTAATCTGTCTTATAAATTATTTCTATTCTAAAAGACCATTTTTGTCATTATTTATAAATTATCATAAATATTATTATGTTTTTATACTGTTGTAATTTATAATGATACCTATCAAAAAAATAAGTTAATGATTATTAATTTTTTTTTTCTAGGAAAAGAGAAGTCTTCAGTTGATTTGGAGGAAATTAGTTTAAATTTAGGTACCTATTTAGTTTTTTCAATTATAACAAAATTGAATTGGTATGTGTTTTATAGTTATAACTTATAAGTAATTAATATAATAACATTTTACAATTTGATATTAGATGTGTGCCTAATGACTAATATGTTATAATATTATATGTGTTTAAAGTGATAATAAAATATTTTGTATTTAACCTCTAAAAATAAAGTTGTTTTGTTATTTTTATTGTTATACTTGTTTATTATTAATTATATGTGTAGCTTGGTGTACATTGTAGCCTGTGTTTCTAATTTTATATTTGTTAATAAATTGGTAATTGTACATTTAACTTGTATTTATAATAAAGATGTTGCATAGCTGTGTCATACATTATAATGGTTTTTTTACTTAATTTTTATATAAATATAAAGGTGAATGCTTGTGTTAAATGTTGTTATTAAGCAATTTGTGTTTTGTTAACAAGTTGTTGAATATATGATATATCTATAATGATTAAGTTTTTTTATCAATGTAATATTTTATTTGAATATTATATTGATTTTATTAAAATCAGTATAACATTTATAATTAAAATCATTTTAATTAATTCAATTAATTAATTAATTGTATTGTAAATTAATTTTAATTTGGATGATTAAAATAGGTAACACATGGAGTAATTTTTTTTTAAATTTTTTTTTTTTTTACAAAAATAGATATACAATATAATGTCCTCAAAACTAGTACTACTGGTATTATTCATCAGCCAACTAACTGCATTAGTGACAACGAACCTCCTGAATGTTGGGACTTGAAACAAATAAAATATTTTTGTGAAGAATATCCTTGGATATATTTTAAAAATAAAAAATTGGGTTGTAAATTATGTCTAAAGGTGAATTTAAATATTGAAAAGAAACCAGAGTCTCATGTTCGAGTATCATCGGAATGGACTCAATGTAATATTGCTCCATCTGGGGATACCATTACCAAACAACAAGCTAGCTTGAGAAAAAAAATTTCGAAACATAAAGGGAGTCAGCCACATATTTCTGCCGAGAGCATAATTGAACGTAGTAAGCAAGAAACTTTTGAATTGCATGTATTAAAAACTACAAAATTGCAATTTGAAACAACAGAAAAAATATTTCGCACCGCCTACTTTATTGCTAAAAATCAGCGTCCATATGTCGACATGCCAAAATTGGTTGACCTACAAGTTTTAAATGGTATTTCAATGGGTAGAGTTTTGCAATCTGATAAATCCTGTGCCACTATAATTGATCATATTGCAAATGAAATGAGGATTAAAATGTGTAAAGATATCATTGAAAATAACAGGAAATTATGTATTATAGTCGACGAATCAACAACATTAAGCAAAAAAACAATGTTGGTAATATGTTTAAGGTGTGCCATTGGAGATGCTCTTGAAGTCAGTACTTTTTTTTTTGATATAGTCGAATTGGATTGTACAACGGCTGAATCGATAAAAACCGCTATACTTGACAATTTATTTAAATATAATATTAATTTGGGGTTTCTGAAAAATAATTTAGTGGGCTTTGTAAGCGATGGAGCATCTACTATGTTGGGTAGGAAAGCTGGAGTTGGTGCTTTACTTCTAAACCATTTTCCTGACCTTATTGTGTGGCATTGTTGCAATCACCGGTTAGAACTTGCCGTAAGCGACACACTGAAAGAAGTAAATGGTGTCAACCATTTCCAATGTTTTTTTGAAAAATTATATTCTCTTTATCACCAGTCTCCGAAGAATATGAGAGAACTTAATGAATGTGCAGAATCATTAGAACAAAGGATTTTAAAGATAGGAAAAATATTTACTATTCGATGGGTAGCATCTAGTTATAGAACGGTTCGTGCTGTATGGAATAATTTTGCTGTCCTACATAAACATTTTCTTGAAGCTTCTTTGGATAATACAAGAGACACAAAAGAAAGATCAAAGTATGCAGGTTTAAATAAAATGTTAACGTCCAATGATTTTATACTGAATCTAGGAATATTACTTGATGCTTTACATGAGTTGTCTGATTTATCATGTCAACTACAAAACCGAGATTTGAGTTTGACTTCAGCGCATACTGTAATTGAGAGAACAATTCGTGTTATTGAAAGCATGGTTGAAACGGCGGGACCAAAACTTAAAGAAGTAAATTTAGCGTCTCAGGAAATGAGTTTTAAAGGAGTAAAACTTACATTTCACAAAAGCGTTCAAAAAATCAATTCTTCTCAATTTTTTAGAAGTCTTTCAAACAATCTTAAATCAAGATTATTCACTACACAGTCATCAAATTCTTCTAATAATGCTTCTTCTAAATTTCAAGAAGAGTATGACCAATTATTGTCTGACTTAGATATTTTTGTTCCCAAAAATTGGCCCGATAACTTCAATATACAATATGGTGATGATTGTATACGCCGATTGTCTAAAAAATTTAAAGTTGATGAGATCACTTCAGTAAGAGGCTTCCGTCAATTCAAAGACACAAAAGAAGATAATGTTGAAGATCTTAAACTACTAACTACTGCAATTAAGTGTATAGCAATTTCATCTTCTGAATGTGAGCGTTCATTCAGTTCGATGAATGAAATTGTATCCCCCAAAAGAAATTCTTTGGGATCAGTACATATTTCATCATTAGTGTTTATAAATTGTGTTGGTCCGCCAATTGACAAGATTAACACAACAAAATGGATTGAATCGTGGGTGAAGAAAGGCAAACGAACAGCTGAAGAAGAAAATTGTCCTAAAAGGATCAAAATTACTGAAGAAAATGCATACAAGTCATTGTGGAATTTAATTAAAGAATAATACTTATCTCTGTAATTAGTTATATTATAATTTGTTTTTAAAATAAGTTTATAGTGATAGTAAATAAATGTTATGATTATACTTACTACGGCTTTATGTACTACCTTATAGTGCCTTACTAAATGTGTGGGGGTGGGGGGACAAAGTCCACAACGGGTTACTTTATAATTTATCTGCTATGGAACGGTGTTTTCTGAACTAAAACCAGCGTCCGTCCTCAATTTTTTTTCCAATTCGAGCACTGGGTGCGGCCCACGGTGAGGTACTCGGTTCTACGAGCCCCTGGGTCTCCATGTCGCGCACCATTTCGTCGATCGCCACTTGTTTTTGTTGTGGATACGGATATGGTTTTAGCGCGATGGGTGATGGGTCTTTTAGTACAATTTCGTGTTCAATTAATTTGGTACGTCCTACTTTTTCACTGAATACTACCGCATATTTATTTAATATTTCGGTGAATTTCGCGCGAGTTTCGGTATCGTTACCAAATTCTAATTGTGATAGGTCGGGACTAGTGGTGGGTGGTTGTGCCTTCCCTTTCCAGCATGTCGACGTACGAACGTGCCTACCCAAATGTATTGTACCCGCGGCGTAATCCCAAGAGACTTCATTGTCAATAAGGAAGTCGTGTCCTAGTAACGCGTCGCAATACAAATTATCTAGAATAGTTGCTTCAAATCGTATATCGAGTGCTCCTATTCTAGCTTCGAATGAGGTGGTGCCACTGGTTGTCGCAGTGTGACCGTCTGCCATTCGGACTGAATTTGGTGGTCCGTGGGGGGGTGATTTGCCGTATTTACTGGCTATTATCGGGTTTACATACGATTTTTGCGCCTGCGAGTCTAATAGGGCTGTTACGAAGCCTGACCGAAATTCGAGTTCAACCCCAGGGGTCGGAATTTTGTCCGGGCGTGTTCGTGTACCATTACTAGTCGTATTTCCACAGGCCGAGCGAGACAGTGGGTTCTGAACCGCGACAGAGACTTTGATCTTCGGCGCTGATCGCCATGATCTCACTGTCCCTATCGACTGCCTCTGTGCCCGCCTGTGGTATTACGTGCGCAGACTGACCTAATGCGGGGGCATGCGTGGTGTTCGTGTTCGCGTCCCCGTCACCTGTGAAGGTGAACACCAGTGTCTCTGTTGCCTTTGTCCCTACACCTGCAGTTACCGCATGAGCCGGTTGGTGCTGAACACACGTGTCACCGGTGAGGTGAGTGTGAACGGCGCAATGGTGTAGGTTGGGGGTCTGTGAACGGGTGTCGATAGGTGTTGTGACGGAAAAAATTGTTGTAGTAGGTTGTTCTGTGTGCTGAACTTCCGTACTACGCGTTTTTCGATTACGCCTATTTTTTCCGTGTGTACTACCGATAATGTGTGTTGGTGGGTGGGGGGGAGGTGGTGAGTCGATGGGACGGACTAGTCCCCGTCGACTCCCCCGCCGTTTCCCGGCCTGGTCGGTCGGTGTGGGCACCTACTGTTCCAATGGAGTTCCCCGCAGAACTTACACGGCCCCGGTGGCTGGTCATCAGATGATTTGCCAAAACATTTTTTTTTGACCGGGGGGGGGGGGGGTATTTGCGGGGTGTCCGGCCCCTTTTTGGGGTTTGGCGTCCAGCGTTGTGTGGGCGGGTTGGTGCTGTCCGTTTCCGGATCCAAAACGCCTGCGATGCGTCTCAGCTCGCTGAACGTTTGTGGTCGGTGCAAACGGAGGTGCGTACGAAACGTGTCGTGTGCTAGGCCAGCGATAATACCTACCAATTCCGATTCGGATAGGCCGGTGGTTACGCGGCGTGCTAGCTGATTTTTAGTTAACACGAATTCCGTTAGCGATTGTTTGGGCGTTTGTCGTGTTGACACGATGTCGGCGCGTAATCGAGACTGAATTTCGGCGTTATTGAAATTTTCCAAAAATTCGTCCCGAAATTCTGCCCAGGATAGGTCGAGTGGCCTGATAGAGCTATACCACGTACTCGCCGTTCCTTTTAATTGCGGTTCGACCGCCCTGCACCAACCCGAGTGGTGTATACGAGCTTGCCCCAAAATCGCCTCGGTATTATCTATATATCGTACGGGGTCCTCGGCCCTTGTTCCAGTGAACTCAGGTAACGAGGCTCTTGGTGTACGCAAGTCCTCGTACGGTATTAACACCGAACGTTGACACGGTCGTGTCGCACGAATACCGCGATCTCACCCGCTAGACCCCCTTGCCTAGGTATCACCACTCGTTCGATAATCAATCGGGACACCCGAGCGATTAACCGAACCAGTTTCTGAGTCGGCGATGAGCCCCGAAGCTCCCGCGGCGTGGGTGACAACCACCGAGAGCTTCGGCGGCGTTTTTGTCTATCGTTAACCGTCGTTACGATCGATCCCCGCCCGCCGCCGTCCTATTTAAAGTCCGTGCTTTTATGCGTTTTTCCGCGACTGATCTATATATTTGATTTGTTGTTTCTTCTATTCACTTCGTTTTTCACACGAACGTGATTTTTCTTGTATTGTACAATATATACATATTATTATATATATATCTAAACTTTCGTTTCTCTAATTATTTACCTTTGTCTTTCCTGTTATTAATTTATATTATTTATATTACTTGTGCTACGTGACAACGTTCCTGTGTGCGTGCTTCGTACGGCGTGTATGCGGACATATTACCCGTCCGTCCCGTCACGTCGCCGTGCGTATTCTGCGCGGCTACGTGTTGATAGTCTGTCCGGACGGCGTAGCTGGCTCCGGGTAGAGCGTTGCCTGCACCGTCCGCGTTTGACTTACCCGACTGGTCGTACTCACGTGTGTTTGCTACGACCTGTACGGGTGGCGGGGTGACGGGGGACCGCGCAGCTACCTGCTGCGGCGGCTGTTGTGCGAATGCACTGCGCATTTCAGTCATGAAATTTGCCATGCTCGCCTCGAGCGCCGACAAACGCGCCTCGAACGCGTTGATGTTGCGGTTCTGTGGCGGCGTCTGTTGTAGCATCTGTAGCTGTGCCGCTGCGGTCTTAAATACATCGACGCTGGGCACGTTAGTGCCCGAGGTGGGTTGGACCTTGCCGTGTCCCGAGCCGCCGCCCGAGGTTAACTGCCATGCACTGGGGCATGCAGTGTTCGCCGTAGCCGGTTGTCCGGCGACCCAGCTCGCGTCCGTGCCTACCATTGTCGATGTTGCGTACGGCTGTTCTCCTGTGCCGTCCGTTTGCGTATTTGACGCAGACTGCACTGGATTAAACCGTACGTTGGCGGGGTCCTGTCCACTTTCCCTAATGAACTCCTCTAGCCTAATTATGACGTCTGACTTTGAGCCAGATATGCTTAGTCCAAGGGACGTACACTCGCCACCTAGCTCCGCTGTCGACAACTGTTGTAACGATTTGCCTGACATATTGTTTTTTTTGTTTTTAAATAACAAAAATACAGATGTAGACGTTAAACTATCGCGTTGACGGTAGCCTGTGCTTGTTGTACGGATGCTCCGAGATTATTCGGTCGAGGGTGTGAGCGAGAAAGGGAAAGAGGAATAGAAATTATCTAACAAACAAAACAAACGGAATACGCGCGATGTTTACAATCAATATTTTGATTACACCCGCGCTGATGATAACCAGCTGTGCAGCTGATTGTGGTGTCGCCAGTACGGTCCAAAAATAACGTAAGTAGGTCAACGTACTAGGCGGCGGCGGTGAAACCTGTTTGTCTCGGCGGCGCGAGGCGGCTGTTCACGTTCGACGGCGGCGCGCGATTTTATTTTCGTGTGACGAAATTACCAACGGCGGCAGCGATACTGGATCGGAGGTTCCTCACCTGTGCGCTGCGCTGCTATCTGTATTATCGTCGCGGTACGAAAAGCAAGTGTTCGGCGGGGTGGTGTTACGTTGCGTAATCACTTCCCAAGCCGTTTCACGGTTATTCTCGGTTGCGCGGAATTCCCTGTACGTACTATAATACTTTTTACGTAATCGTTAACTCGGGATTCCTAGCTAACCGGAAAACACACCTCTGGCTAAAATATCTTAATAATAATATAATATAAGCAATTTACCCGAGGTACGTGTCAGCGTGAAAGGAAACTCTTACCTTTACGTTGACTTCTTTTTGAGGTGATTCCTCAGCGGGGAGCCAATTTGACGCGGTGACGACGGTAGTGCTGTTGTTGGTGACCGCGGTTCATCGGTCTCGGTTGTATGTAGGAGAGAACACGATGAAAACAAAGAACGCACGGTTTCTGTTCCACGGGTGTGTGGGTGTTGGTTTTATTATAAAACAACGAAACAACAAAAGAAAATAAAAATAAAAAAAAACAAGAAGTAAGCCGATAGTGTGGCTGGGTTGTCGAACTTTTGGTGTACGCTGTTCGACGGTTAACGCAAGAGAGCCCGACCGCCGGCGGCCGGTACTCGTTCGGCACGACCTGTCTTCCCGTCCTGCCTAGCCTTTGGGGCGTTGGTGGGAGAGTCGACAGAACCGTCTTTTCGTCGTCCGTGATGGCGGTTGATAAAGGTGCAGACCGGTCGCTGCGATGCCTGTACTTTGTACTGGCAGCCGTTGCGTACCGTGTCAACATCTCAAATGTATCATTAGTGCATTATAATTATTGGTGCGCTTACCATCCCGACACGTGTCATGGTCATAGTAGCAACCGAATTGCCCTCGACACGAGGCATGGTCATACTAACTTAGCCTTGATATCTTGTAGATATCTTACAGATATCTCATAGCCCATAACACCTCCCAACAAAAAAAAAGGTTTATGTCTGCAAGACAGAAATCTTTACAATTTTTCTTAAATGCACTCAGTTACACTTACAATTTCAGTTTTACATTGGTAACTTAATAATAATGTTAGTTATATCAAATTTAAATCAATTAAGAATACAATATAAAGTATGTTAGTATAGTATATTTTATTAATATATATATATATATATTTTTTTTTAATATTTAAATATCCTTCACCTTGATTAATACAATTAAAATAATAAAATAAATTCGTGAATAATTAATTAACATTACACACGAACGTTACGTTCTACCCACATACCAAATTAAATAACTTAATAACAAAACTTAATCATAGGATATAACAGTATATATATTTTAAAATGTTCTATCAAATTTTCGTACTGTTGCTTCTGTAACACATAATTGAATATACACTTTGTATATTCCACATCCAATCTTGGGTCATGTGCATACGTAGTCTTATGTTTCTTATTACATATTCTGTCATGCGTTTCTACTAAGTTCAACAATCTTCCTGTTTTATCGAATTTTCCTATATCTATTTCGAAGATAATCTCCCTATTGCTTAATTTTTCAAACTGAATAAAAAAATTCTTATTAAAATATTTGTCATAACATGTAATGTTCAACATAGGATAATCTAAATTCAACCTTTGTAGAATTGTTTTATCCGAATGCCCATTCCATACTACTATTATATTATTTTCCTTATTCCCTTGTCTGATATAATGATCAATATACTCTCTCGTTAAATTATTTCGTGTTGAATTTAAACTTTGTTTTAACTGATCTAAACACGCATCTCGTAACTCTGTTTTGCACACAAATATTCTCTTTATTTCTTTAACTGCTACTTGCAACTCTTTCTCAATCATGGGTCTAGCTTTTTCGTCAATTGGTAGCAATAAAGGTCTACCTTTTAACTTACTAACCTCAAATTTTTCCAAGCTATTTGATATAGCACCAGAGATAACTACTATACTCGTTCTTTTTACCATTGAAAATTCAAAGTCCATGATTATGAATTTATGTGTTTCTTTTCTGGATAATATAAACAATGTTACATTATATATATATTTATTGATTATTGTATTATACTAATTTTTATATTATTTGTTATTATTTATTATTATTTTTTTTTTTACGAATAATAATGAATTATCAATATTAATATTAACGTGGTGATGGTGGTGCGCTAAATGGTACTTCATCATATATTTCTGAAGCAAAATTTCCCCTTCTTACATTTCGTATTTGTGATCTATAATCAGCCAATCTTCTTGGTATATCAATCACTTGGCGATTGCTAACCTATCTACATTTTAATAGTATTTATATAGCTATTATTAATATAATACTATAATAGATAGTATAGCCAAAATTATTGTAACATACAAAAGATTTGAATGTATGAACTGGTGTTTTTGACTTTGTTCTCTATAACTTCTTCGTCTATCATTTGCTGAATCTTATCAAGTGACCTTGACACACTGTGCAGATATGTTAATTGTATTTTTGATGTATTATTCCATACATCGCTCAATTTATATTTATGTATATGTTCAGGTATTTTATTAAATATATTCTGTATTTTAGTATTAGGTACAAAATCTTTATAATTTGTATTCGAAATATCCTCTATAGGAGTCAACACTGCGTCACGTGTGAATACTTGACAATTTATGTCTAATATAGTTATTGCACCTGAAACCTTAACTTCTTGAACGAAAGATTCGGGTAAATCTGTGCAACTTATTGTTACAGTATCATCTCCAGCATGTATCCATGTGTTTTTATTAAGAATTCTATGGTAAATGTTTCTAACTAATGGAAATTTGTTGATACTACATCCCGTTTGTAATGCATCCGGTGTTTTAAATATTTGCATTTCACATGGTGTATTATCATTGTTATCTAACATTGGCTGTGTAGCCTTGCATATTCTGTATATTGCTGTTTCAATGCAATCTTTTGTCTCTTTTTCCGTGTAGGTAGTAAATTGTTTTCTATCCTTAGTTATTGCAACGTAAGTATACGTATTTGTGGAAATATACCATAAGTCAACTCCATCTTCAACAAATTTTATTGGTATAGGTATTATATTATATAATGAAAGTTCTACGTCGAAAACCAATGGTATTCTTGTAATAAATACCAATTGTTCATTTTCATAGTATACGCTTATTTTTGTTATTTTCAAAAATTCACTTAATTCTGACGCTTCTGTTCCCATAGGTATGGCATATTGTTTTTTAATTGTTCGTTCTGCTGTTTTCAATTTTGACGCAAGTTCTTGTGGTGTCATAAGACTTGGATGTATTAACCCCTCTCTTTCAGCTGTTATTATCTGTTCCAACGTTGAGGTTTCATACGCATACTGATTAGTTATTATAGTGTATAGATTATGGACTTCGCCAGCCAATAGTAAATCTAATACGTCATCAGTTATATTCTGTAATTGCATCATTCTCTCATGTAATTTTTGTTCTTTAGTTGATATTTCTTTATATAGTGCCTCTGTTTGATTTAGTGAACTAGCAATCTTTTTAACTGCTGTTTTTACTACCGTTGTTTGCGGTTTCACTATATGTAAAATATTAGCTCCTGTTTCCTCTGTTTGTTTGGTTGCTTCTCTAGTTTTCTTTGCACATTTATCATCACATACACCAAATAATGTATACATGGCGTTACCAACAAAGTTTATTAATCCCCTTTTGTTTCGTTTATTTTCTTGATAACCATCGGTTTGATTAACACTACCTCCTAATGACATATACAATCGTTCCTTTTGATTAGTTATTTCATCATATAAATCAGTTATTACTATTTGATATTTCCCACACAAATCTATATGACGTTTGTCAGTACATATATTTGTTATATTTTTCATTTTCAAACCTAATAAGTCATACTTTGTATTATATTCCTTAAGTGAAAAATACGTAACTAGTTAATACTTTGCTCCTATCACCTTAGTGGGGCCTAAATTTTCATAATAAAAAACTTTGGATTGTTCATAGGGTACATATGTATAATATTCCGATGAATTTATTTCATTAGCACTGTTAAGTCCAACCATCATCACCAATCTAAAAGTAAAAATTATACCTTCATTATAATACTACTTAATAACATCTAGTTATATGGGTTGTTAGTTTATTACATATCATTAATTATTATATATTTTTTTTTTTAACAAACTTCCTTAATCTATTCATTTATACTATAATTTTATATTTAATTAATCATTTGCTTTATCATTATAATACCGTTTTACATTATTTTTATGTACGGTAATGCCTCGTCGGCCACGTTGTATAACTATATTTTCATCTCCTATTACTTCAATTACTTCATATGGTCCTAACCATAGTGAATTAAGTTTGTTTTTATGTGCGTTATCTTTTAAAAGTACTAAATCTTTCACGTGTATATTTACAGGATTCTCATTTTTGTCATATCGGTCCTTACTTTTTACTTTGTGTTCTATTAACTTCTTTCTCGCTAATTTATGCGACACTTGCATACTCTGTTTCAAATCATATAAATAATCATCGTAATTATATTGTGGCTCTGGCTCGGATTTTAATTTATTCGGTATTTCTAACTTACGCCCATACACAAACGCGTATGGTAGAAAATTAGTTGATGTATGTACCGTTGAATTATATACTGTGGTATACCGGTATTTCAGTATACGCGGTATAACCAACTAGGTAAGTTTTACCCTCGTATTCACTAGTTAATGACACTCTCTAAAATAAATTAGAATGGCACTGTTAACTAGGGAGGTACGATGGGTTTGCGGTAAATCAACTATGCCTTACCCTCGTACTCTTTAGTTAATGACACTCTCTAAAATAAATTAGAATGGCACTGTTAACTAACGAGGTACGATGGTGTGCGCTTGTCGATTCTTCGCTCCTTTATAGTGGAAACGACTCGAAGATTACCTATACCCGTGGTACGTATATCTCGGCGCTGTTTCCTATATAAAGGTAGGAACGCAAGGAAGACTTAAATGATATCCAACTCTGGTTGTCCTGGTCGGAAACACTTTTTTATTAAACTCAAAAACATAAAATAAACAATCAAAAATTCTATTAATTTAGTCCGTACTATAATCGCCGCTTCACACGTGCGATCGTCGTACCTACACTCTCGCCGACTCACTCAGCGACAGCGGGACCCCCCCTGCCCGTGCTTACGGCGGTCTTATATACGAAATTTTTCTTGTCGCCTCAGCACATTTTGCTTCACCGGCCTCTCCCATGTTTTATTTAAAAATATTTTTCTTTATACATATTAAGTAATAATTTGGACGACTGTCTACAATATACGACATAACTTTCCTACAATTGCTATTGTAGATGGAGTTAGGGCCAAATTAAAAAATTATTTTTGCAATTTACCTTTTAACCACCCTTGTGAGTTTTTTGATAAATTGTTTTTAATTAATTTGTTTACAAGGTTTAGAATATTTACAGCTATCAAATTTTTTAAATAGAAATTTAATGTCTGAAAAAAAAAATGAAGAATAGGAAATTAACTATTCTAACTCATTTGTAAATTTTTTAAATATAATAATGTATAATGTATATAATTTTTTAAATAATTTTTGTATGTTTTCATTTATGTTGATTTACTCTATGTATTAAATAAAATAAATAAAATATTGTGTAAATATTGAAATATTTTATTTTTATTTTTTGG